>NC_048220.1:60457455-60667591 GCF_002007445.2 Ailuropoda melanoleuca | reverse complement strand
TGTAACTAAAAAAAAAAAAAAAAAGTAGAGGTGTAGAAAGATATACCAGCTAATACTATTTAAAAAATAATTTTTAGGGGCACCTGGGTCACTCAGTCGGTTAAGTGTCTGCTTTCAGCTCAGGTCCTGGGATCAAGCCCCGCATCAGGCTCCCTGCTCAGTGGGGAGTCTGCTTCTCCCTCTCTGCCCTTCCCCCTGCCCCATTCATACTCTCTCTCTTGCTCTCAAATAAATAAAATATTTAAAAAAAATAAAAATAATTTTTTAAAAAGCTGGAGTAGCTATAATAATTTCCAACAGAACAGCTTCAGAGCACAGTTATCAGGGTTAAAGAAGAACATTACATAATGATACAAGAGTCAATACTCGAAGAAGACAGGACAATCCATATCGTGTATGTGCCAAACAAGAGAGTATCCAAATATGTGAAGCAAAAACTGATAGTACTGCAAAGTGAAATACATGAATTCACAATTATAATTAGAAACTGCAACCCTCTGTAAGAAATGAACAGATGCAGCAGGCAGAAAATCAGAAAGGACATAGTTAGGGGTGTCTCAGTGGCACAGTCAGTTAAGCATCCAACTCTTAGTTTTGGCTCAGGTCTCAAGAGTCCTGGGACTGAGCCGCACGTTGGGCTCCACAGAGCTCCACACTCAGCATGGGAGTCTGGCTTGAGATTCTGCCACCTTTTCCTCCCTCTGCCCCTCCCACCTGTGCTTCCTCTTGCTCTCTCTCAAATAAAAATAAAATCTTAAAAAAAATAAAAAGAAAGAAAGAAAGGATACAGTTAAATTCAGGACCATCAATCAACTGGAAATAACTGACATCTATGGACTATTTCATCTAACAACAGCAGATAACATATTCTACTCAAGCTCACATGGTACATTTATCAAGATACACCACATTATGGGCCATAAAAGAAAAGGTAACACATTTAAAATAGAGACCAATGTCTGGTCTCAGACAATGGTGGAATGAAAATAGAAATCACGAACAGAAACATAGTTTGAAAATCTCAAAATGTTTGGAGATGAAACAATACATTTCTAAATAACATATGTATCAATGAAGAAATCTCAAGAGAAATTTTAAAATATTTTTAACTAAATAAAAATGAAAATACAATTTATTTAAAATTTATGGGATGCAGAAAAACCATCCTTAGAGAGAAATTTATAGCACTGAATGCACAAATTAGAAAAGACCTAAAATCAGTATCCTAAGCATCAACCTTCAGAAACTAGAAAAAGAGCAAATTAAACCCAAAGCAAGCACAAAAGCAGTAAAAATTAGACCAAACTAAGTATTTTTAAATTGAAAACAAATCAACAGAGAAAAATCAATGAAACCAAAAACTAATTCTTTGAAAAGATAAAAAACTTGATAAGCCTCTTGCCAGGTCAAGATAAAAAAGAAAGAAGATGCAAATTACCAATATCAGAAATTAAAGAGGGGACACCAAGGGGTGCCTGGGTGGCTCAGCTGTTAAGCATCTGCCTTCAGCTCAGGTCATGATCCCAGTGTTCTGGGATCCAGCACCACATTGGCTCCCTGCTCAGCGGGAAGCCTGCTTCTCCCTCTACCACTCCCCCTGCTTGTGTTCCCTCCCTTGCTGCCTCTCTCTCTGTCAAATAAATAAGTAAAATCTTTAATAAATAAATAAATAAATAAATAATAAATAAATATAAAATAAAATAAAGAGGGGACACCAAAACAGATCCTATAAACATTAAAAGGATTGCAAAGGAACACTATGAACAACTCTATGCCCACCAATAAAAAACCCAGATGAAACAAAACAATTATTTGAAAAACACAATTTGCCCAAACTCATACAAGAAACAGACATTCTAAAGACAATGCACTTATTAAAAAAATCAATAATTAATAATCTTCCAAAACAAAAAGCACTAGACCCAGGTGGGTTCAATGGTGAATTCTACCAAACGTTTAAGGAGAAATTAATACCAATTCTCTACAATCTCTCCCAAAAAACAGAAGTAGAGGGAATAATTCCTAACTGATTCTATGAGACCAAAACCAGACAAAGAATTACAGGAAAACTGCAGACCAGTATCTCATTAACACAGATGCAAAAATCCTCACCGACATATTAGCAAATCAAATCCAACAATGTACAAAAATAAATATACATCATGACCAAGTAATATTTACCCCAAATATGCATGGGTAATTCAACATTTGAAAATCAATTAATGTAATCTATCACATCAACAAGTCGAAGAGGAAAATCACATGATCCAAACAGATGCCAAAAAAATCTGACAAAATCCAACATGCCTTAATGATAAGAAACTTGACTTTTCCCACTAAGACTAGGAATAAGGCAAGGATATCTTCTCTCACAATGCCCTTTCATCATACTGGAAAGTCTTAACTAACAAATTAGATGAGAGGAAATAAAAGGTATAGAAATAGGAAAGAAGAAATAAACCTGTCAATGTTCTCAGAGGACATGATTTTCTGTAGAGAAAACTGAAAAGAATCAGGAAAAAAAAAACTCTTGTAATAAGAGATTATACAGCAAGGTTGCAAGATATAGGGTTAATATACAAAAGCCATTAGCTTTCCAATTACCAGCTATGAACAACTGGAATTTGAAAATTAAAACATATCAACATTTATTTTAGCACTCAAAAGAAATGAAAGACCCAGTTATAAATCTAACAAAATATGTACAAGATATATATGAGGAAAACTAGAAAACTCTGATCAACAAAATCAAAGAGCTAAATAAATGGAGAGACAATCTCCATGTCCATAGATAGGAAGATTCAATATTGTCATATGTCATATCGTCCCAACTTGATCTATAATCTAGGCAACTGAAATCACAACTCCAGCAAATTACTTTGCAAAAACTAAGAAGTTACTTCTAAAGTTTACATGGAGAGGCCAAAGACCCAGAATAACCAACTCAATATTAAAGAAGAAGAAAGTCGGAAGACTGATATTACCTGACTTCAAGATTCATGGTAAAGCCACAGTAATAAAGACAGAGTGCTACTGGTGAAAAAACAGATGAATAGATCAACTGAACAGAATAGCGGGCCCAGAAATAGACCCACAAAAATACAGTGAACAGGTCTTGAACAAAGGAGGAAAGGCAATACACAGAGCAAAGGTAATCTTTTCAACAAATAGTGGTGGAACAACTGGATATTCAAAGAAAAAGAAAAACAAAACAAACAAAACAAAAACAAAACAAAACAAAATCCTACACATAGACCTTAAATTCTTAACAAAAATTAATTCAAAATAGATCTCAGATGCAAATGTAAAATATAAAACTACAAAACTCCTAGAAGATAATGTAGGGAAAAAACCTAGATGACCTTGGGAATGAGAATACTAGACAAAGACTGGGAGAAAATATTTGTCAAAAGACAAATGTAACCAAAGGACTTACACCTATTAGAATGGCCAAAATCCAAACAGCTGACACCAAACACTGGAGAGGACAGAGAGCAACACAGACCTCCACTCATTGCTGATGGAAATGCAAAATGGTACAGCAACTCTGGAAGACACTTTGGAAGTTTCTTAGTAACTAAACAGTAACTATTACCATTTAATCTAGCCAATTGTACTCCCTGATATTTTCCCAAATGAAATGATAACTATGGCCACATCAAATCCTGCAACAGATGTTTACAGCAGTTTTATTTATTCCAAAACTTGGGCGGAACAAAGATGCCCTCAGTACGTGAATGGATAAATAAAATGAGATATATCCAGACAATGGAATAATATTTAGCACTAAAAATATGAGCTATCAAACAATGAAAAGACATGTTGGAACATAAACTACCTATTACTACGTCTAAGAAGCCAAACTGAAAGACTACATATTGTATGATTCCAACTCTATCATTCTGGAAAAGGCAAGGCTATGGAGACGTAAAACAACTGCCAGGACTTGGGGCACGAGGTGGGGTGGGGGGGAAAGGATGAAAAGGCAGAGCACAGAGGATTTTTAGGGCAGTAGAACTATTCTGGGTGATACCACAGCGGTGGATACATGTCATTTTATATTTGTTAAAACCCATAAAATGCAGAGCACCAAGAATGATCCCTAATGTAAACCACAAACTTTGGGTGATAATGACATGTCAATTTAGGTTTGTGGATTGTAACAAATGTACCACTGTGATGTGGGATATTGATACTGTACATGTATGGACACAAGGATATGAGAATTATCCACACTTCCTACTGAATTTTTGACTTGAACTTAAAATTTCTCTGAAAAATAAATTTATTAGTTTAAAAAAAATGAGCTCAAATAACACTCCTTTAAGCTTATTTATAATCATTCACCATTTTACTCAAATGGTACTTCTACTGAATATTTATCACCTTTAACCAATAAAATCCAACACCCTTTCTGATATGCATCCCTCTGACTCTTACTACTTTGAAATGGTCATTGTAAAAACACATGAAACGAAAGGGTGCTGGGCAGAATTAACTTGCTGGCTCCCAAGACACTTCATAAGATTGCAATAGGCGAGGTGACTTCTCTACAGTCTGCAACTTAAAATTCAAGTTAGTTAAGTTTCAAGAGTTGACTAGACTTAAGGCTGTCGATCCATTCTAACAAAATTCAGAAATGACTAATATTGAAACCACAATAATTTTTCTATT
Organism: Ailuropoda melanoleuca; assembly: GCF_002007445.2. Lineage (NCBI taxonomy): Eukaryota > Metazoa > Chordata > Mammalia > Carnivora > Ursidae > Ailuropoda > Ailuropoda melanoleuca. The sequence goes on along the minus strand of NC_048220.1, from coordinate 60,662,917 downwards.
AATAACAAAACGCCTGCATGTATCTCTTCCCAGCTTACTCTCCTGCAGAAAGCCTGTTAAGTGGGAAGCCAAACTGTTATCACAAGGCTGTGTAAAGAAGACTGTCAACTAAGAAATTTCAAAGTAATAATAAATAAGAAAAAACACCCCATCTTACAATACCATTGCAACAGAGCAACAACTGTCTCAGGTAAAATTCATCAAAGAATACTAAAACCACTGGGTATTCATTATTTATTAATTACCTTTTAAAAAAAGATTTTATTTACTTGAGAGAGAGCGAGCACACAACCTGGCAGGGGAAGCGGCAGGCAGAGGGAGAGGGAGAAGTAGGCTCCCCACTAAGCAGGGAGCCTGACATGGGACTCGATCCCAGGACCCTGGGATCATGACCTGAGCCGAAGGCAGACGCTTAACTGACTGAACCACCAAGGAACCCCAATTAGCTTTTTTTAATGGCAAAATCTGGTGGGATCCATCTTAACCAAATTCTAACTTCTATACATCAATAAGACAACTGACATCATGTGCCCCTAGATATGATACATGGAGAACTCATGACCTATTATTTCTCCCAAGAATGGTTCACCTGAATCTAATTATGGGGGAACAAACAAATACAAATTGATACACATTCTCCAAATCAACAGTCCTGGACTCTTCAAAAATGTCAATGTCATAAAAAAAACATGGTGGGTGAACTGTTCTAGATTAAAGGAGACTAAAGACATAAAAAATACAATTCATTGAAATAATTAGATATAAAGGAAATAAGAACTGTGGCTATCTAAATATGAATATTAGTGTTAAATTCATTATATTTGGCTATGTAGGCTACTGTCGTTACTCTTATAAAACACATGATGAAGTATTTGAGAGTGAAGGGATATGATCTCTGCAAGTAACTCACAAATAGTTGAGTGGAAATACATATGTATAAAAGCAAACAGATAAATGAAATGTGGCAAAATGTAAGGTAAATGATATATGGTTACTTGGTACACTGTTCTTACAACTTTTTTGCAGAAATAAAATTTTTCAACATAAAAACTTACAGAAGAGGTTGCTCATTGAGCATAAAATCTGGACAAAAAGAAAATTCAACAGAGGTGCTGGCTGGCTCAGTGGGAAGCATGGATCTCTTAATTTCAGAATATAGATAATTCATATATTTAATGTAAGTATTTACATAATAAAAATAATTGCACCAGGAATAAACAGGTTTCATCCTTGGGCTTAAAAAAAGCCCACTTTTGAACGTAGATGATCACTGACAACCTTACCCTTAATATGGCCCCATTTTCTATGAACCCATTACGACTATGTCATTTGCTTAAGTCCCCATTATATTTAAATATATTAATAGCACCAACCACATCACTGTCAGATCTTTCTAACCAGAAACATCTTTCACTCATCCCATGTTAATTTAATTGAGATACTGTGGTTTAATTCTCTGAGAAAATGTTTCTTTCCAAGTCTGTTTGATGAAATGACTGTTGTCACTGCTTAAGAAAAAACCTTCATTTTTATCATGATACACTACTTTGGGTAGTGTCTCAGCTGTATTTAGAAAAATGAATGACAGTTTGTTACACAGTCAAGACACAGAGAAGGGTACCCCAGACAGAAGAAATAGTAAACTGGAGAAACAAAATACCACTTAAAGTTTAAGGAATAAACAGTACAGAATTGATGAAATATATAATATTGGAGAACAGGATAAGATGGCGTTGTATGTCACACTAAAGTAAGCTTTAATTTTTTTTTTTTTTTGGTCTCATCCTGAAGGTCTCAAGCCACTGAGTCAAGAAATCAATTTAGTAGGGCACAATCAGCATTTTTTCAATTAAGTGAAAAAGATGAGAACAGAACAGCAAATAGAGTGCATCACAGGCAGTAAGGATAAATTTTTTTCATTAAACTTTTGTTTCCGTTACAAATGTCTGTTTATATGTGTGTGTACTGGCTCACAGATGTAAAATCTATCTCTTTTGGTGAGTCATGGTCAAAATGAGATTTGAAAGCCACTACTCTCCAGATCATGGAGACTCATGAAAGGAAAGGTTTCAAGAAAGAATACGGTAAAATGTGTCTTTACAAAATCGTGCTGGCAGTTAATACAAAGCAGCTTTTCAAGCCAATGGGAGTCTCGAATTAAATTTACTCTCTGCCAGTATGTTTAAGGGGAATAGAACAGTGTTAAAAAGAAAACAGAACACATCCTAAGTAGTAATTAAAAAGGGTATATTTCATGCATGTTGGTTTCATTGTTTTGTAGTTTCACACACACACCCATATAAATTCTGTATCACAAGGCACAATGAATTTCTTAATTTTTACTTGGATGAAATGAAATTTTTGGAAGTCAGTGATAAGGAGAGTGGAAGAAAAAGAGATCAGGGACAGCGAGAAAATTAACAAACTACCCCAAAGGAGGAAAGAGAAAATGAGGGTCTGAAGCCAGAGAGGGTTTAAAAAAGAAAAAGAAAACATATGTTGGGTCTGAAAGCACTTTAGGAGGTAGAAAACAATCTTAGTAGATGTTTATAGATTGGAGTGGGAGAAGGAGAAAAAGAAAGCCAGAATAACTGAAATCTTAAAACAAGAAAAACTGTTTTGAGAAGCAGCAAAGGATTTCCCCCTGGATTCTACACTATAATGCACAAGGCCCTCACTGTACCAATCAAAGCCTATCTTGACAGGTCTGCAAGCTATTATATTTCAAATTTTCTTCATTGCATTCGCAGGCCTTGTTACTAGGCAAACAACACCATTTCCACAAATACTAATACTACTTTCTTATAAGGTATTAAGGACTCCACAGCACTGTGATTTCAGACACTATAGTGTTAAATGTTATTTTATCACATCACACAGAACAGTTTCCTTAAAAAAAAGTCATAATAAAAATATTAGTTATTTTCTATTCACTTCTAAAATTATATCAAAAATGGTTTCATGATGAAAACATTCCAAGGATAATATTCAGAAATTTTAGTATTAACTAAAGGATGCAGTCTCCTGTCTGAGATCCGTGTTCCTTTCTTCTGAATTTCATGAGAAATTTATGTAATAACTAAAAGCAAAACATCAAATCTCACTGTTAACTTGTCTTTAATTGCCAGCAATGACAAATTAAGACAATTCTTACAGAATTCCAAAGATCTACAGTTGACCCTGGAACAATACAGGCTTGAACTACACAGGTCAATTTATACACAAATTCTTTTCAATAAATAGAAAGTACTGTAAGTATATTTTCTCTTCCATATGATTTTCTTAATAACATTTTCTTTTCTCTAGCTTACTTTACTGTAAGAACACACAAAATATATATAACATACAAAATATGTGTTAATCAGTGTGTTAATATGTGTTTATCAGTAAGGCTTCCAGTCACAGGCTATCAGTAATTAGGTAAATAGGTAATTAGGTTTTAGGGGAGTCCAAAGTTATACACAGATTTGACCATGCAGGGGGTAGGTACCCCTCACCCCCACATTGCTCAAGGGTCATCGTAGCGAAGAAAACTGATTTAAATCTTATTTCTTTTACCACCAATCATAAGCATTACTATGTCCCATAAGTAAATAAGTATAATAGCAATTCCACTCTAGATATCTGGATTAGTTTTCTTAGTCAGCTAAGAACGAAAAGATAGTAAATATTCCTAAGCCTTCATACAGTCACTATGTAGCCCAATGATTAGGAATTTCCTCTAAATCCATGGTGAGGCAGCTATGCCGAAACTCAGCTGATATGGATGAACAACCAAGCTCACTCTATGTAAAAAATGAGTGACCTTTAGTCCCTTAAGCGAAATGATATGGGGAAGAATATCTATACAGTTGTTGCTCAATAAATAAGGAAGTTAATAAGATCTGCTTTAAAACAAAACAAAACAAAACAGAAAAACAAAAAAACACTATTGCTCCTGAAAGGAGATACAAACTTATAAAGAAAAAAAAAGCCTATCATTACTTTCCATTCAAATTTAAGGAGATATTCATTTCTTTAAATATCCATGTGAATGCATAAACAGAGGTGTCAAAGCTCCTTTCTCTACTACCCAAACATATACATATGTATCTAAACAAACTCAAATATCTATAAACATATATGCTGAACTACTAAAACATTATTCAAAATATTTTAAGAATGCTACTAATCTTTTGATGATTCCTCCTCCAAGAAGTTCATTCTCCTATTGAAAAGTTATCTTAAGTGGTTTTAAAAAAGAGAGTAAGTATTCCATTCTGGTTTAAAGTACAAACCTAAGGGTCAAAAGCTTGCTTTGAATTATTTGGTAGCTTTGTGAACTGAGAAAGTTACCTAAAACTCTCCTTACTTCAATTTCCTCATATATAAAACTGTTATTTATAATTATATGGGAGGGGTGGAAATATATACATATTTCCTTCCAAAAATTATATATATATATTCTAAAAAAAAAAAATTAACAGTAACAACCTTTGTCAATAAAAGAGTGATTTATTTCTTTGTATTTTCCAAGTCTCCAAATTTTCTACAATAAAAATATACTCATCAATCTAAGAGGTAAAAGTGATTTTTAAAAAATTACACAATAGACAAAACTACAACATACAATCAAAATCACCCATCACACCAAGAACCAAGAAAATGACTTTAAAGGAAAAAAAAGACAATCAACAAATGCCAACACTGAAATGAATTACATATTGCAACTATCTAACAAAGATGTAAAAGCAGCCATCATGAAAATTCATCACTCAATTACAAACTCTCATGAAAAAGACAAATAAAATAGGAAATCCAAGCCAAGAAATAGAAGCATAAAAAGCAACCAATTAGAAATTATAGAACTGAAAACTACAATAAGAAAAAATACTTAATGGATGGGATCAATAGTAAGAATTACAAAGAGCACAAATTAGTGAATTTGAGGACAAATCAACAGAATTTACCCAATCTGAACAAAAGAGAAACATTACTGAAAAGAAACTAACAAAGACTCAAAGATCCATGGGGCAATAACAAAAGATTCAATCCCATATCACTGGAGTCCCATAAAGAAAGAAAAAGAAGGTGAAACTGAAAGAGTATTCATAAAAATAATAGCTGAAAACTTCCAAATTTGGAGAAAGACAAAAACCCACAGATTCAAGTGAGAACCTCAAACAGGTAAACCTACAAAAATTACACCTTGCCACATCATCATTTCGTATCTGAAAACAAAGAAAAAATCTTAAAAGCAACCACAAAGAAAGGATTCATTACCTGTAAGGGAACATGAATTCAAATGACAGACTTCTCACATGAAACCACAAAGGTCAGGCAAAAGTAACAAAAATTTTTCAAGAGCTCAAAGAACGCACTGTCAACCGTGAATTCTATATCTGACAAAACTATCTTTCAGGAATGAAGGAGAAATAAAGACATAAGCAGGCAAAGGAACACTAAAAATCTGTCATTGGCAAATGTATCCTTCAAGAATAGCTAAGGAAGTTCTTTCAGATGATAAATGAAGGAATGCTTTAACATTAGGAAAGAAGAAAGACAATGGAAAAAGCAAGAATATGGGTAAAAACTATAGACTCAATAGACTATCCTTCTATGCAAGAAGTTTTAAAATCATAGTTGATGGATGAAATAAAAATTATACAGGCAACCAAAAGAAAAAGTTCATCAAAATTTTAAAACTCTCTGTACATTGAAAGACACTATCAACAGAGTGCAAAGGCAACGCATAGAATGGAAGAAATAACTGCAAACCACTTATCTGAAAAGGATTTATATGACAATATACAAAGAACTCCTGTAATTCAAGAGGAAACAAACTGATTTAAAAATGGACAAAAGACTTTAATAGACATTTCTCCAAGTAAGATATAAGAACGGCCAATAAGCACATGAAAAGATCCTCATTCATTAGGGAAATGCAAGTCAAAATCACAATGAGATAGCTCACATGGATAACTATTATGAAGAAGAAAAAGGAGGAGGAAGGGGAGGAGAAAGGAACAGAAAATTACAAGTAATGGTGAGAATGTGGAGCTACTGGAATTCTTATGCATTGCTGGTGGGACTGTAAAATGGTATAGGCACTATCATAGACGGTATGACAATTCTTCAAACACCTAAATACAGAATTACCATATGATCCAACAATTCCACTTCTAGGTATATATTTAAAGTGAAAGCAGGGACTTGAAGAAATATTTGTGTGCCATGTTTGAGCAGCCATCACTCACAAGAGCCAAAAGACGGGAAGCAATCCAAGGGTCCACCAGTAGGTAAATGCATAATCTAAATGTGGGAAAAGACTAGAATAGTATTCAGCCTTAAAAGGAAAATTTCAATAAATGCTACAACACAAACCTTGCAGACATTATGCTAAATGAAATAAATCAGTCATAAAAGAATATTTTATGATTCCACTTACATGAGGTACCTAGAGCAATCAAATTCATAAAAACAGAAAGTAAAATAGTGGATGTCAGAAACTGGGGGAAAGGGATATGGGGAGTTAGTGTTTAATGGGCCCAGGATTTCAGTTGGGCAAGATGGAAAAGTTCCGGGGATGGATGATGGTAAAAGCTGCACAACAATGTGAATGTACTTTACATCACAGAACTGTACACTTAAAAATGGTTAAAATGGTAAATTTTATGTCACATATATTTTAGTACAACAGGAAAAAATATTAACACCATCTGATCAGCTGTTCAACGTATGAAGAAGAAATATTCAAAACAATGATATTTACAAAGTGGGAGAGTAAAGGGATCTAAACGGAAAGGTAGTTTCCACACTTCACTCAAACTGATGAACTGTTTTACCAATGCACTGCAGTAAGTTACATATGTATATTTTAATATCCAGTAAAACCACTAAGAAAACACTACAAAGTGATATATTTGAAAAGTATTATAAATAAATCAGGATGAAATATTAACCAACACTCAAGTAATGCATAAAAAGAAAAGAGAAGGGACACCTGGGTGGCTCTGTCAGTTAAGCATCTGCCTTTGGCTCAGGTCATGATTCCAGGGTCCTGGGACTGAGCCCTGCATCAGTGGGGAGTCTGCTTCTCCCTCTTCCTCTGCCCCTACCTCCAGCTCATGCAAGCTCTCTTTCTAAAAAATAAATAAAATCTTTAAAAAAAGAGAAACAGAGAAACAAGTAAGAGAGAAGAAAACAGAAAATGAAAATAAAATGGCAGAAGCCCTGAAAGCAAATGACATATCCAATAAAGAGTTAGTATCCAAAATAAATACAGAACTTATAAAACTCAAAACCCAAAAAACAAATAATCCAATTAAAAATGGGCAAAAGACATGGAAAGAGATTTCTCCAAAAAAGACATCCACATGGCCAAAAGACATGAAAATATGTTCCTAATAACTATCATGGAAATGCAAATCAAAACTACAATGAGATATCACTTGTCAGAATCGTTAAAAGCAACAACACAAGAAACAACAGGTGTTGGTGGGGATGTGGAAAAAAGGAACACTCCTGCACTGTTGGTGGGAATGTGAACAGGTGCAGCCACTGTGGAAAACAGAACAGAGGTTCCTCAAAAGGTTAAAAAAAGAACTACCTTATGATACAGCAACTGCACTACTGGGTGCAAAGAATACCCAAAGAATATAAAAACATTAATTTAATGGGATACATGCACCCATGCATTTATGGCAGCATTATTTACAATAGCCAAGATATGGAAGCAGTCTAAGTGTCCATTGACTGATGGATGAATGTGGTATTTATATACAATGCAATATTAGTCATAAAAAGAATGAAATCTTGCCATTTGCAATAACATGGATGGAGCTAGAGAGTACTGTGCTAAGCGAAATAAGTCAGAGAAAGACAAATACCATATGATTTCATTCGTATGTGGAATTTAAGAAACAAAACAAACAAAAGGGGAAAAAAAATAAACCAAGAAACAGACTCTTAATTATAGAAAACTAATTATAGAGACCATTAATTATAGAGAACTAATGGTCACCAGAGGTAAGGGAGGTGGGGACGAGGGTGGGTTAAACAGGTGATGGGGATTAAGGAGTGCATCTGTAGTGATGAGCACCAGGTGGTATATGGAATTACTGAATCATTGTATTCGAACTAATATAACACTATATGTTAACTGGAATTAAAATAAAAACTTCTTTAAAAAGTAAGCTCTAACATATCAATAATTAAAATAAATGTAAATAGTTAAAATATGCCAAATAAAGGCAAATATTGGCAATGTGGACTTAAGCAAAATACATGAAGAACTGATAGAGCTAACAGGAGAAATGGACAAATTCTCAGGTATGATTGGGAACTTCAAGACTTCCCTCTCAGAGACTCACAGAAATACTAAACAGAAAATCCGCAAAGAATCCTCAAAGCATCAAATATGTCTCAACGTAAAGTTAAAAACAAAACACAGAATTGAGTAAAAATGAAAAGACAACACAGAAAAGATATCAAAAGATGTGGGATACAACTAAAGCAGTACCAAGAAGAAAAGGTATAGCATTAAATGCTTACATTAGCAAACAGAAAAGGTCTCAAATCAGTATCTTAAATTTCTACTTCGAGAAACTAGAAAGACAGAAGAAAATAAACCCAAAGAAATTAGAACAGAATAAAAATAAAAGCAAAAATCAACAAAACCGAAATCAAGAAAACTGTTGAAATCCTTTGAAAAAATAAAATTGATAAATCATTAGCAAGACTGGCAAAACAAAAAGGAGAGAAGATACAAATTACCAACATCATTAATAAAAGAAAGTATCACTAAACATTCTAGAGCCATTAAAAGGGTAATTAGAAAATAATACAAAGAAGTTTACGCTCCTAAATTAGACTAATTAGAAGAAATGAATCAGTTTCTCAATCAACCACATACAGATCTTCCTCTCCTTGCAATAGGGCTACATCCAGCTAAACCATTTTAATTTGAAAATATCACAAATCAAAAATGCATTTAATGTACCTAAGCTACCAAACATCATAGCTTAGCCTCACCTACATTAAGCCTCCTCAGAACACTTACATTAGCCTACAGTTGGGCAAAATCATCTAATGCAAAGCATATTTTATTTTAAAAAAAAGTGTTGAATATCTCATGTAATTTATTGAATACTGAAAGTGAAAAACAAAACAGTTGTAAGGGTACAGAATCCTTTTAAGTGTTACAGGTTGTGGTTGTTTACCCTTGTGACTTCTGACTGGGAGCTATGATTTGCTGCAGCATCGTAATAGAGAATCTTACCACACAATGCTAGCCCAGGGAAAAGATCAAAATTCAAATTCCAAGTGTGATTTTTACTGAATGTGTATCACTTTCACATCATCACAAAGTCAAAAAACCTTAAGTTAGGGACTATTTGTACTACCAAGTTTCAACCAAAGTAAATAATAAATAAATAAGTAATCCCACAACCATTAAAAAAATTAATTCATAATTTTAATTCTCAAAAAAAAAAAAATCCCAGGCTGAGATGTTTTCACCAGAGAATTCTACCAAATATTTAAAGAATACCGAAACATCACAAACTCTACCAGAGAGAGAAAAGGCGGGAACGTGGCCTACCTCATTCCATAAGGTAAATATTACCCAAATATTGAAATGAAACAAAGATACCACAAGAAAGATGCAGACCATATCTCTAATGAACTTAGATGCAAATTCTCAACAAAACAACCTAAATTCAGCAACATTTGAAAGGCATTACATATCATACCCACATGGAATTTATTCCACATATGCAAGGAGTGTTCAACATTTTAAAAAAAAAAAAAGTGTAATCTACAATATCAACAAGCTAAAGAAAAAAAAATTCTATCATAAACTGACTCAGAAAAAGAATTTGGCAAAATCCATCACCCATTCATAATAAAAACTCTCAGTAACTAGGAAGACAGGTGATCTACTTGATAGAGTATCTACCCAACTACCCAAAAAAACATACAGTTAGCATCATATTTAATGCTGAAATACTAAATGTTTTCCACCTAAAACAAGGAACAAAGCAAGGATGTCTGCTCTTACCACTTGGAGTCGATACAGTACTAGAAGTTCTAGCCACTGCAATAAGACAAGAAATAAAAGGCATAGAGATTAGAAAAAGCCTCTAAAAACTAAAAGGTAATTTTAGCAAGGTCAAAGAATACAGGACCAATGCAAAAATCAATCACATTTCTATGTACTAATAATGAACATGTGGAAACTGAAATAAAAAACATAATATTCACAAAATTCCTCCATAAAAACAAAAAAATTAAGTATAAATTTAACAAGAGGTGTACAATAGGACTTGTAAATATAGACAAGCTTGTTCTAAAATTTTTATGTAAGTATCACAAGGCTTTGAATAACTCAAACCATCTTAAAAAGTGAGAGGAACCACTCTACCTGATGGTCAGGCTTACTACATAGCTATAGTAATCAACAGTATGATATTAGCGAATGGAAACTTATAAACCAAAAGAACTCAAGTGAGAACGCAGAAGTAAACACATACATACATGTCCAATTGATATCTTATAAAAGTGCAAAAGCAATTCAAAAGAGAAAAGATATTTACTTTTTCTTTTCTTTTTTTTTAAAGATTTATTTATTTATTTGACAGAGATAGAGACAGCCAGCGAGAGAGGGAACACAAGCAGGGGGAGTGGGAGAGGAAGAAGCAGGCTCATAGCCAAAGAGCCTGATGTGGGGCTCAATCCCATAACGCCGGGATCACGCCCTGAGCCGAAGGCAGACGCTTAACCGCCGTGCCACCCAGGCGCCCCGATATTTACTTTTTCAACAAATGGTGCTGGAGCAACTGGATATCCATAGGCAAGAATATGAACTTCAATTTATCTTTTATAAAAATAAAAATAGATCATAGGCTTAACTATAAACCATTAAAATATAAAACTTTTATTAAGCTATCACAGTAGAAAATTTTTGAGACCCATGCTAGGTGAAGAGTTCTCAGACTTGCCTCCAAAAAGAAATATTAATAAATCAAGCCTCAACAAAATTAAAGATGTTTGCTGACAGAAAGACCTTGCTAAAAGGAAAAAAAGAGAAGCTACAAAATGGGAGAAAGTATTTGCACATAGCAGACATCGGAGTAATATTTAGAATTCTCAAAACTCAACAAAGCAGTCCTATTGGGAAATGGGCAAAAGACATGAACAAACATTTCACCAAACAGGATATACAGATACCAAATTAGCATATGAAAAGATATTCGACACATGAGCCATTAGGGAAATACAAATTAAAACCTCAAGAAGATCACTAGACACCAATGAGAATAGCTTAAATAAAAATTTATGACAATATCAAACGCTTGTGAGAATACAGAGAATCTGGATTGTTCATACATTACTGGTGAGAATGTAAAAGGATACAGCTACACTAAAAAAACAGATTGGCAGTTTCTTATAAAACTGAACATGCAACTGCCACATAATCCAACTGCACTCTTGGATATTTATCAGACAAAAATGAAAACTTATGTTCACACAAAAACATAAACACGAATGTCCACAGCAGCTTTTTTCCCCTAATAGTCAAAACTGGAAATAATCCAAATGTTCTCCAATAGGTGAATGGCTAAGCTGTCCTACATCCATACCATGAAATACTCCTTAGCAAATGAAAAGGAACAAAGTATTGATACATGCAATGACTGGGATGAATCTTGAAGGAATTATGTTGAGTAACAAATGCTAACCCCAAAAGGTTACATACTATATGATTCCATCTGTACAATGTGGGGGGGGGGGGTTGTATAACGTTTTTGAAACAACAAAATGAAAAACAGATTAGTGGTGGCCAGGGGTAAGAGATAGGGAGAGGTGCAAGGAGGTGAGTTTGATTATAGAAGGGCAGCACAAGGAATCCTGGTGGTGATGAAGCTGTTCTGTATCTTTACTGAAGTGATGATTACACAAATCTACACATGTGATAAAACTGCATAGAACTAAATGCATGCTGAACGCAGACACACAATTTTATGCAGAACCAGTGAAATCTGAAGATGTAAATTAAATCAATGTCAACTTTCTGGTTGTCATACCAGATGTTGCCTCTGAGGAAAAAATGGGTGAAGGACAAATGCTTTTTGTATTATTTCTTAAAACTAAATGTTAATCTACAATTACATCAAAATAAAATGTAATTTAAAAATCTGAGAGACAAATCAAAATTTAGGTAGGTAGACAGACATGGGTAAGGAGAATATGTTGCAAAAAGTGATATAAGTGTCTTAACTGTGAACCCGCAGTCTAATGGGTTATACCTACAAAGAAGTCTTAAAAGAGTTAAGAAGAATCTCTAGGTCTTTCCCTTATGCTTCAGACAGATATATAAGAGAAAGGGAATTTTAAAAGTAACACCAAGAGAGATTCCAGTTGGTGAACACATGGAGGTGGGAGAGTGGCTAGAAGAGTGGCATTCCCAGAGAGAGCATGGACGCTCGGGACCCTTTTCCACATTCCTTGCCCACTGCTTCTCTTCCATTTGGTTGTTCCTGCATTATATCTTTTGTAATAAGCTGATAATGTAGCTTGATAAAGCTTGAGGAGGTGTTTATCTTCTTGACACATAGATAAAATAATTTTAAAAAATATACACATACACGCACACAAAAATGTGTAACCCTGAATATTACAATAATGAACACAGAGTGAATACAGAAATTTTGCTGGAGTAATGTCTCCCCCACAGGCTTTTCCATGGCTACCATCCATGGTCGTATGTAGGATCTTTTCACACTATAATAATCAGACAGGCACCTAAATAATTTTTCCATCTTTCAACACACATATGGCCCCACTCCAAAAAAAAAAGAGAGAGAGATAAATCACTAACATATAAGGAAAGAAGGTAAAGTATAAGGAAAGTTTTTCTTTCCTACAATGAAAGATAGGAAATAAAAACATCAGGACCTGGTTTCTCAAGTAGTAAATGTGCATCGGATCTGCATCAAAATCACCCAAAGCCATTTTTAAAGAGCCATTTTTAAAGAGTCCAGTGTTATCAGTCAGCTCAGACTACCATAACAAAAACCACGCTGGATTGCTTAAACCACAGAAATTTATTTTCTCACAGTTTTGGAAGCTGTGTCCAAGATTAAAGGGTCAGCAGAGGTGCTCTTTAGTGAGCCCACTCTCCTTGGCTTCCTTCTCACTGGCCACCTTCTCACTGTTACCTCACATGGCCTTTTCTCCATGCATGTGCACTCCTGTGTTTCTTCCTCTTATAACGTCCAAAAGAATTATGAGCCCACGCTTATGACCTCATTTAATCTTAATCGCCTCTTTAAAGGCCCTATACATATACAGCCAAACTGAAACTTAGGGCTTCAACCTATGAGTTTTAGGGGGACAAAATTCAGTCCATAATACCCAGTGACCAACCAGCCCTGAAGTATGTTTTATATAAGTGCACATATATATGTGTGTATTATACTTAATGGAAGTGGGCAAAGCAAAGAAAAAGTATAGTATTTGCATCAGAATTCCAATTCTATCACTCAGCTTTCCCAATAATAAAAATGAGAATATCAATTCTCACTGTATAGCTGTGAGAAATAAAAGATATAATCTATGTAAAGTACCTAGCATATGGTAAAGGACTAGTCAATCCTGGGCCTCTGCCTTTCATCCCCTCCGCCCCCAAAATTAATTATAAATATTACTCAAATCTAAACATATCTGAAAAATTATGAGAACTGGAATCTGCCCCAGTTCTACCACTACCTAGCTATGTGACCTTAACCAAACCACTCTACTTCTGTATCTGGGCAGTCTGTCAGTCTGCTTCTGCATCTAGGTAAGGAGAGTTTGCTCTATTACTAAAATACTGTGTATCTATGACTACCACTCATGACTATAATATCAAACACCAATACTACAAAAGCTAATCAAACTTTCTATAAAACTCCAGTAAAAGAGGATTACGGTATGAAATTTCAATTTATTCTTTCAAATACTTTCATTATTTTAAACTCTTCCACAACTATCCTCCAATGTGAAATATGTATCTATACAACACATCTGTAAGATTAATTTTACCATCTTCTCTATTATTAATGCTTCATCTTCCAAGTAGACTGTATATTCTTTTATATTTTTGTTCCCCCAAATGTTCATTGTTTTACTCACAAAAATCACTTAATCACTGAAAGGCCTAAAATCATACCCCAAATCCTGTTGAGATATGATCAGACACACGGAGAAGTTATCAATAAATTGCACCTGACAACTGTTTTTAACTTAGCCCACAATTGAAAGGTATTGCAGGTGATTTCAAGATGACACACCTACCACACATACATGGCACATTCAAACTGTGAGCCATAACCATCATCCATACTCCATAAATGTAGTTTAAAATTATAATGGTCAGAAGCAAAATCTATTGTGAGGATATCTGAATCATTAGTGAAAAACAATTTACCATGTTAAGCCTAAGGGAAGAACCTATAAGTACTTGCCCTTTCTCCCATCTCATCCCTCACCATTCCTATCTTAGTATTATCTGGTATTACATGTAAATGAATAACACATGAGGTAGGTTGTTACTTTGGTGCCCTCAACAAATCTCACCTCCCAGTATCGATGCCCTTGTACAGTCCCCATCCATACTAAATCTGAACTGGGTCACGCTGTTAGCACTGGCCATTGGTATAACAGCAAACACAAAGAACGCAGACACTTGATAAGTGTTGGCACAGTGAGGCTTGTCCTCTTGACACCTCCTTCATGACACCCAACTTCCATGCTGTGGAGAAACTCAAGCTAATTAAGTGGGGAGGCTACATAGAGAGGGGTAAAGGGAGAGAGGCAGTCATATATTCTCAGGTATCCACCAGTTGTTCCAGCCATATCAGCTGAGGCATCAGATTTATGAATCAAGAAGCCACCTTAGATGGTATAGCCAACAGATGACACATGGAGCAGTCTCCATCAAGCCTTGCCGAACTTTTAGAATTAAGAGCAAATCAACATTGTTTTAGGTGTAACTATAACTAAACACATGCAAGCCAATTAGAACAGTTCTTGTTAGGTAGTAAGCAACCAAGAAATGTCAGCAGTAACAATGGTTATTGTTAACAATTATTTTAAGTTCCATCCCCACCAAGGTATTGTTTTGGGTATCAGAGCTGCTCTTAGGGGCATTCTCTCATTTTCCTAAGGGCCAGTAAAGAGACAGGAGTAAAGCAACCAGAAAGGCCTACTTTTTGCTTTCCCTTTCTTCTTCCTAATTAACAGCTGTCCTTTTTAATCCCCCCCATCCCCCCCACCCCCCCTGGCTCCACACACAGGGTGGAGCCCAATGCAGGGCTCCAACTCAGACCATGAGATCAAGACCTGAGCCAAGATCAAGAGTGGGACACTTAACCCGCTGAGCGACCCAGGTACCCCTGTCCTTTATCTTTTTATCTCTGCCAATAATGTTTGCCTGGTTTCCGTGGAGTACCTAATCAATGATCCAAACCAATTCTAGCCTTTGGCTGTGCTCTATATTCTCAGAAACTACAGGCACCTCCTTCACCCTCCTTCCAGACCACT
Source organism: Ailuropoda melanoleuca (assembly GCF_002007445.2). Classification (NCBI taxonomy): domain Eukaryota; kingdom Metazoa; phylum Chordata; class Mammalia; order Carnivora; family Ursidae; genus Ailuropoda; species Ailuropoda melanoleuca. The sequence continues at coordinate 60,647,353 of NC_048220.1, read as the reverse complement.
GGCAAATAATTAAGAGTTGAGTAGGGCAGACTCTTCTTTCAGGGTCAAACTCCTTTAACTAGTAATTCTTTTTTACATGATAGAATCATTAGGTAAAGGGCGTGGGGACCAATAAGGTCTTGTTTAGAAAATAAAAAAGCAACAGGGATAACATACTTGCTACTTCTCCTCAAGGACTTACTGATCCTAATTATATAAATGTCTTATTCTTTTAAAGCCCATGACCTTTTGTTCATACTTCACTCATATTTATCTTAATCTAGCCTGAATCATAGTAGTTGGTTTACCTAATTTCCTATTAGATCTGTAACTGCCCTGGAAGAAAGACTTGAGAAAATGGGCATCTTACTCATTTTTGTATCCCTTAAATTAAGCGCCTACTACACTGATCCACTATTCATACAAATATGGTAAAAAAAAATATCTGGGTCCTGGTCAGCAACCACTCTGTACTTAACTAATCTTTGCAATTCTCACCCCCCATGTTCATTAAGAAATAATGACTCACCCATAGTTATAATGCAATTAGTGACAAAGTTAATGAACACTACGTGTCCTAACATTCACCTCTAATAATTATTTGGCTTAATTAAGAATGACTTTATTTTTGTAGAGATGGTTACATGTTTTCTAAGGAAAAGAAAGGCATCATTTACATTCCTTATTTCCTTTTCCTTCAAGTTTCAGGCTTGAGAAGCCAGCAAATTAAGTCCAGGGTAAGATCTACATCACCTGCCAGGAAAATAATATCAAAGGCAAAGCAAGCCTAGTGGAGGCTACAGCAAACTAGAGCTCAGAACTCACCTAAAAGGGGCAACTACTACTCAGCTCTAGCAAGATATAATTAAACAGGAACAGCAACCAGGTAGAGCCAAATCCTGTGATTTTGCAAGTGATGCTAAAAAGTGAGACTTCTTAAATACGAAGTCTTCCTATTTTTAAATGGTGGCGAGTAATTATTACTAAATGGTCCAAATTCACCAATCATCTGTGGATTGGATTCAGTCCAAGGGCATCCTGCTACAGCAGGCTCATAGTTTAAAATCTCTACATACAACTGAAGGTGGACTAAGGGAACATGCTTCTTTACTATTAGCTTCACATCTACCCCAAAGAAAGCAGGACCACTAAAAGCAAGTTCATAAAATTAGAAGGTGTACCACTGACAAACTCCTTTAACTTTTTTCTCTCTTGAAAAACAAATCTGTTGGCAGTTTTAGATAAAATACATAGGGAGAATTTTTTGCTTTCTAAATTTTCTTCCTCAAAATTTGAGAAAAGGGAAATATTCAAATAAATATAATCGTTAAAATTATACAAACTTTTCTGGCCCTAACCAAACTAATGAAAACACTCAGTGATAAATGAGACAATGACTCCCCATGCACACAGAAAAACAAGGTACAAAATGCTAATAGCATTAATGTATTTGCACTTGTCTATCTATATATTGTCATTTGACTCTCTTGTGACCAACAGCACCAAACTAGACGGATACAAGGTTGAACTCCATGACGAGGGAACCCTACTCTAACAAACCAGTGTGGACTCAAACTTGTGACCCGATCCTCCTTAATAACATGCTATCCAATAACTAAAGTGACCACTCACTAGTAAATAAATATTCAATTAGTCCAAGAACATTTCTTATATAATTTTACAAAAGATTTGACGTTATTTAACCAAGTCATTAAAGCCCTTTAAAAATAGCAATTTATAGAAAAAATCTGAACTTCATCTCTAAACCTACTTAATTAACCTGCCAGAAGACTTATAAAGTCACAATTTTTAATATAATTAATCATGGTAGATAGGCCTTTGGAGTTCCAACCATTCTTTAAAGTAACTATTAGTGAGGGAGTCCCTGTACCAATAGAATTAATAGGCAATTTATTGACAATAAAATTACATTACTGTTACTTTGGGATACTATTTACCGAACGCTTATTATGTGCCAGGCACTGTGCTGAATACTTTGGGTTCTCATTAAACCTTAAAAACAACCATATGATGGAGGTACCAATATTATCCCCATTTTACAGATGGGGAAACTGACCTTTCCAAGATCACACAGCTATAAGTGGCAGACTCAGGATTCCAACCCAAATCTTGTCTAACTTCAGAATTTGCAAGCTTAGACACTACACTCTATTGCCTGCAGTGACTCTGGGTTGATATCTAAGATAAGGAAGAGAGGGAAATTTGTACTTCTCAGTGACAAATTTAAAAAACATACTATAAATGGAGGATACTTTTCAGAACATGATCAATTCTTAGATACACAGTCATACAAATATTTTTATTCCCAAATACATATTAATAATGATGGAAATCTCACACAATAAACTTCCCACAATTTCTCCTAAGTACTCATTCATGTTTATTAAAAATTTAATGGGAACACTCTACATTTTCTGCACAATTTTGCTGTGAACCTAAAAATGTTCTACAAAATAAACATTTCAAAAAAAATTAGAACTACCATATGCCAAGTATGTCTAATACAATTCAGTTATGAACACGGACATAAGACTATCTTCTCTCAGTATGAAAAGTTGCACTTTAAAACAGCAGTGCTGAGCATGTAGTGAGCACTTAAATATTTGACTGATTCTTTCAAAAAAGCTCGAAGGTATGTAAACAGTGCTGTAAAATTTAAATGTTTAACACTCCCAGAACAGACACAAAGACATAATATGGTAAGTCAGAATAAAATTAGACAAAAAAATTAAACTCCTATTGAGCAATATAAAAGGAATGCAACACTGTTAAACCATGGCTGACATAAATAAGGCTAATTTTACTTTTCCACCTACATCAAAAGATGTAGCCTGAAGTAAAAAATGATTACAGAATCGTTTTCTAATTCATTTTGTAAGTCCTTTCTAAATCCTCCAGAGCTTATCCAAAACAAACAAACAAACAAAGAACTTTAAATTGTTCCAAGTGACTGCCAACGTATGAACCAAATATTTTTTCCTCTGACACACCACACCAAGGTTGTCAAAATTCTAAAGGTCAAATAATACTGATATGAGGGATCCATAAAAACAGTTTTGCCATCTATTACCACTTCCCATCAACATTTTCCTCTCATCAAGGTCCATCTTTATAAATACATACCTATGTTCACTTATGAAGGGAACAAGGGGAAGGTCCTAAGTGTACGAAAAAAACCATTTGCCCTATATAATCTACAATATACCGTCAAAACTAATTGTCAAACAGAATACTGTACTGGCCACCAACAAAGTGTCTAAGTGTTAATTTTATTTTACTTCAGAATTGTACTTACAAAGTCTCAACTATAAAAAAATTACACTAATATTAATAAACGGGAGTTCTATGGCATAAATTACAGTTACTATTAGAAGACAGGCCCTTAATCGCACCTGTAATTCACAGAACTCCTTTCCTTTCTCGCTGACCCACATCTTCTTAAGTGATCCGAAGACTTTTCTGCATCGCTATGCTTTCAAAGGAATAGGTTGGGATTTGCAGTGCCACAAAAACAAAGCATTCTGACCAATGCATGTTTCAAATGATATCAATACAATACTCATTCAAGTACTTGTATACTCAAAGCTCCTTATTAATAATCTAGCTTCAACAGGGAATGCACACACAGGTTAAAAGAGACTATGACTGCCTTGGTAGCTGCAAGCTCAGCTGAATCCCAGGACGCCAACCTCAATTTGGAAGAGGCAGAACTATATCCGGTTCTCAATGGATACACATTTTTCCCATGCTTCTGTCTCAAACACTTTACATCTTCCCAGTGTAACAATAAATATACAAAGACGCCGGGGGTATGTCCGTAGGGAGGATGAATGATCAAATTAAATCCCTACGCACGGAACCTGAAGCTTCAAAACTTTTCAGAACAAATCACAACTGAAAGAACGAGGTAAGTTTTCCCACTTCTTTCCAGGAGCCAGCTTCCCCAATCCCTGAACAGCTGTCTTGACTTACTGGTTAGTTGGAGGAGCAGTCAGCGGGATGGCCACTTCTTCTTCCTCGTATTCTGGTCCATCCAGAGAGTCACCTTCGTCCACTGCTCCCAGGCCCGCGCCCAAAGAGGGCAGCTGAGGAGGCGGCGGCAGAGGAGGGAATCCGCCGCCTGCCCCGAAGGTCTCAGCAGGCAACGAAGTGGTCCCCTTGGCGAGAGCCATCTCTCCTCCAGGTCCGGCGGCAGCGGCAGCACCAGCCACGCCAGCAGCAGCACCTCCCCCTGACAGTCCAGCTCCCCCCATTGCTCCTGCCACAGACCCGGCTCCTAGGAACCCTGACCCCAAAGCGGCTCCGCCAGCCAGAGTCCCGGCCACTCCGGCCTCCGTCAGCCCAGAATAAGGGACGGCTGCCACTGGCAGGGCCGGTGGTATCTTCACCCTACACACTGCCGGATAGGCACTCGAGCCCGCCGCTGCGCCGCCTCCTGCTGCCCCGGCGGTCACCGGGCCGCCCTCCTCACTGCCGGCCTCGGCCGCCATCATGTTGAAGCCCGCTCTACTCTACCCTACCCTACCCGCCCGGGAGCCCCGGGGGCCACTAGGCCCGGGCTCCGAGCCGCCCCACCCAGGCGCGTCCCCCTTCAGCTCCCCAGGCGGAGGAAACAACAACAAAAGGAGAGAGCCCGCCGCCGCGCCCCCTCCTCGGGCCACAGCCCAGGCTCCGGAGCTGCCCGGGTTACGGGAAGCGAAGTGGGCAAAAAACCCAACGCCTGCACAAACGCCGCCCCAAACCTTCACCTTACGCACACACACATGCACAGAAGTAAAAAACTTCCTGGCTGTACTAAAGAGGAAGGGAAGCACAGAGGAAGCGGCTGGGGCGGCTGCCGCTCCTTCAGCCACCGCCGCCGCCGACACCGCTTCTTCACCACCCTAGTTCCGGCCACCCCCACCGCAGCCACCGCCGGTGCCGCTGCTGGGGCTGGGGCCACTGCAGCCGCTTCATCCTCCACCGGGCTGGAGATGGGAGGGGTGGGGAGAAAAGAGGAAAGGGGGCGGGGTAGTGGGGAAATCGACTGAACTGCTCCCAACCTGGAGAGCTCAGTGAAACCGACTAGAGAGAATGGAAGGCGGGGCACCAGAGGAGGAGCCTAGGAAAGGAAGGGCGGGGGAGGAGGGCGAGGGCAACTTCTGCGCAGGCGGGTTCCTGGCGCGGGGGTGAGGGTGCTGGGCCTAAAGGGAAGAAAAGGAAGAGTCGGGAGGGAAGGAAGCGGCGGGGGCGCGCGTGCGCGGCCGTGCTTACTGTTTCGCTCGGTTTAGAGCGTGTGGTGGCGTCGCCGTTTCTCCGGTCGGTGTCGCGGGCGGTGGCGCGCGCCTGCTTCCCTGGGTTTTGTTTGACGGGCAGAGGGTGCAGAGGGGAGGAGTGGGTACCCGAGCACGCGGCCGCTCGGCACTGTGAAAGCAGGAGAGACGAGAGGGACCCGGAGGGTTGGAGAGGAAGGAACCGAGAAAAAGGGAAAGGAAGATGCCGCGAAGCCAGTTCCCTTCTTCCTGACTGGTAGAAAAAACACCTTTAGTCAGCGGCGCAGAAACCAGACGGCCAAGGCCCAGGGATAGGGGGATTGCTTCGAAGTTCGAGGCAGTACTATTATTTTTTTTGTTTTCGTTGCATACTAGCAATAACTATATGATTATTCCGTGCTAAAAAAAAAATGAAATTTTAAACTGCATTCTGAAACTCAAGAGAAGTAAACGAAATAGGGGAGCCTCACGGGGAGGGCTAAGAATTTTAGTAGAAATAGTGATTGTAAAGTCGCATTTCTAAGAGTATAGACATTATGTTTTCTTCACTCACATCGCCATCTCTCCTCTGTCCTATCTCTCCTTCCTCCCTCCCCCCACACTCTTAATAGTGCCATCGGAAGTCTGTTGGGTACTAATGAGGTGTGTAGAAGAGGGGTGCCACAAACAACACTCATTTGTGTGCAGAAGGCGGGTCAGGTTCCAGGATGCATATGTGAAGCATAGAGAACCTTGAACAAGGCAAATGTCAAGGTTTTCAAAGTGCCAGATACAATTGTGCATAGTTTCAAGAAATTACCAATAAACTGAAATCTCACACTAAAAATAGCTGGAGAGATGGGTTTTGTTTTGTCTTTTATGCTAGAATATATATAAACTATTATGTGCATTCATATAGGTGGAGGACTCATTCCTATTGTTTGAAATTACAGTATGGGTAATTTGCCCTTTGCATTCATATATTGTTCTTTTAAATTCTCCCAGGAGGATTCCCACATTGAATACCTTTAAATATTGGTCTTTGAGCTCAATGTTTCTTCTGCTAAAGATGATGAAACCAACAGAGGAGCGCAAAGGGGATGGGTAGGAACTCTTAACAGAGGTCCGGGGAAAAAAGGAAAAGACCACCAAAAGAGGTGGCAAGGTGCACACAAGATATTTTCCTTTTCTTTAGAAGTTTGCACAAACCTATTTGCCAAATCAGTGACAAACTTGCTTAATCCTGAGGACTCCTTCATGGTGCTCACCTCTTAGTGTACCACTTGAGAGAGCGAAGATGAATTAGTCACAAGAGTGGTGTTAGACCAGTGTTATTCTAGGAACTTGTTAGTGCAAATTCTTGGCCCCATTCCAGACCCTCTGAATCAGAACTCGCAGAAATCTGTTTTAATAGTCCCTCCAAGTTTACACATTTAAGAACCACTATACTATAGTATGCTAATCAAGACGGAGGTATACAGTACCTAAAATGGTTTTGAGGGGCGCCTGGGTGGCACAGCGGTTAAGCGTCTGCCTTCGGCTCAGGGCGTGATCCTGGCGTTATGGGATCGAGCCCCACGTCAGGCTCCTCTGCTATGAGCCTGCTTCTTCCTCTCCCACTCCCCTGCTTGTGTTCCCTCGCTGGCTGTCTCTATCTCTGTCGAATAAATAAAATCTTTAAAAAAAAAAATAAAATAAAATGGTTTTGAAAGAAAGAAGAATAGATGAGAAAGCCAACTCAATGTCATTCATTAGGTAGGTGGATAAGAAAAGTATTGTGTTGCTAAGCCCTGTACTATTCTAGAAAAGTGGTTGGGAAATGAGAAAATGCATAATGAAGTAATTTCATAATACTGAAGAGAATAATGCAATCCTACTTCTTACAGTTGCCTCCCTGGAACAATTTTTCTTTTTCTTTCAAACTTAGACCCTCAAAGTAAGAAGAGAATCTCAAAGTACCTATTCCACGCACTACCAACAAATTATCTTGTAGTCTGTGGTTGAAAGCCACAGTACTTTAGCATCCCAGTCCTCCAATACTCCCACCCCAAATACCACCCTCAGCCTTTGAATGTAGGACACTGGCCTAACAGGTTATCACCAACTCTTATCGCTGATCTCTGAGTGTTCACACATATGCTGCCTAATTCACAAAAGTGCCTTCTTTCCCCTCTTGAAAATTCTTTAGCAAATAAAGGCCAATATTTAATGCAGTCCAACACCAATTACTTACCAAGTTCTATTGTTTTCTAGTTCCTTACAAGTGTATGTACCTACAAACCTACTCTGCAGATACGGGTAGCCTATCCTGCCTAGCCCAGTGCTAGGCATCCGTGCCAACGGCTTTGAACAGGCCTCCATTCCTTAACAAATTCTGGTTTAGATCAGCCCACATCTTTGGACATCAATTGTTCAACTAGTAGGAAAAAACCTACCATGTTTGTCCATATATCGACCTAATACCAATATCTTACCATATATTCAATCTTAGAGTTGTGCTGTCCTTTTTATCCAAAGAGATTAATACATATCTTTCATGAGCTATTTCCAAATACCTGATATACTCCCTTTATTGGACGGATCGAGGCTTTGATCTTTACTATTCCTTGTGTGCTTCCTGAATCTCAAGTCCGTCGTCTCTCTTAAGTGACATTTGATTTTTATAAAAGGGTTATATGTTTATACTTCATTTTTTGTCTGTTGCCTTTTTTTCTTTTTCTACTCACCTTGACCTTCTGTCCTTCTCTCATTTATAGTCTCATGTTATCTTTTCTCCTGCTAATTTCTTTCTCAATTTCTATTTCTGTGTTTCTTTTTCTGTTCTTTCAAGCCCTGTATTTCCTAACTCCTTGAACTTTCATGAGTCAAACTCCTTAAACTTTCATGAGTCAAAAACTGAAGAACAGTGTAAAAAAACAAAAAAACTATGAAATATCTATGTAGCGAGAGGCATTACAGAGATTCTGCAGGAATTGATGTTAGATGTGGTGTTATGTAACATCAGTTAACAAAGGGAAGTAAACAGTCTGTTAATTAAATTCACAGATAATATTAAACAAGGAGGTACCAAAAAACAGAACAATATACAAAAAGGAAAATTCAAAATAGCATTTACCTTGATTAAAACTATCTTTGGTAGCTATGACTTTAGAAAACTTATCCAGTTATTGAATTAAATACAGTATTTAATGAAAAATAAATAATCAAAAATGCTGGGCAAAGACTTATGGGTGAAAAGAATCTAAACATTTTTAATTAAAAAAAATAATTTGGCTCATTCTGATTTTATTGGCAACTTAAGTATGAATGTAATACATTCCAACATATTTTTTCAGTTTTGATACCTCAGTATGTGAAAAGGTAATTCTTAGGCAGTAATACAATTTTAGAGAACCTCAAAGGGCTTAGAGCAAATATATGAGTTGTGTCTGAGGGGAAAACTAAGCTGGAAGTGATAAAGAGCTTACAGCTGTGTTTGAAGAATCCCAAATTGTGTTTCATGCCCTGGTGCATACTCAGCGACACAAATAGGCTTCCAAGTTCATCTAAATAAAATCAAAAGGTTTCAATGACCCAAAAAAATCTTGAAAAGAAGCTTTTACTGCTAACCCTAATATTCCTACTTCATTTGCTGACCTCATCTTAAAATCCTCAAGAGCACACATTTCCTGATTAGGGAGATGTTTTAAGAAAATAATATAGAGGAGATACAGGTTAAAGGAAATTATTTTAATGAAAAAATAAATAGCTCTGCAGAGATTACAGTATGTGGTTTAATAACTAAATAAGATTTATGAAAATTATAAACACTATGAAGAAATTAAATAATAGTATGATATCTCAGGCTGTAAAATAAACTTCAAAGAAAATTATCAGAAGCCGTCTTCTGATGGCTAAAGGAGCTTAGAGCAGTTAGATCTAAATATTCTTTCTCTTGAAAGAAGAGTTGACAAATATCTTTATTTTTTATTAGTTTATTCTTCTATCTTTATTTTGCTGATTTTTCATTATTCTTTATCAGAAATTCTCCTCTTTCATTATTTCTAATCCTTTTTTCTTTGCCTACCATTTTCCTCTGACCAGAAACATTTCTGTATTTCCTGACTATACCTTGGTCCCTTTACATGATAGTGCTCTATGGGAGAAGTGAAAGAAAAAAGGCAATGGAATGGTTTCCGGGCAAGGGAAATGGGAGAGTCAGGATGACTAGGACTCTGGTCCATGTGTTCTTCATTATTATACTCCCATACTTTGCCTTTGTCAGCTACATTTTACCACCTGAAGCACAGTCAGGGAATCCAACTAATCTTTGGCCTCTTCAGTTTAGAAGTTCTGCAGAATCTAGGGGCGCCTGGGTGGCACAGCGGTTGAGCGTCTGCCTTCGGCTCAGGGCATGATCCCGGCGTTGCCGGATCGAGCCCCACATCAGGCTCTTCTGCTATGAGCCTGCTTCTTCCTCTCCCACTCCCTCTGCTTGTGTTCCCTCTGTCGCTGGCTGTCTCTATCTCTGTCAAATAAATAAATAAAATCTTTNAAAAAAAAAAAAAAAAAAAAAGAAGTTCTGCAGAATCTCTAATTCAGGTTGCATCCTTAGGTCTACATGAAAAATCCCTGGTAACCCCTCCATCTCTAAATTCAGTTAGCACATCAAATACACAGGTTTCTTTACAATGAAAGGGTTAAGCGTGCCTTGAGTTAAGTATAGATAAAATAAGGTGAGAGTTTTAAGTATATCAGAGGTTGTGAGTAACATAACGTTACAAAACTAAAATGACCTTTCTTAAATATTGCCAACTATAATTAGTTCTCAATTCACGTTCCTTTGAAGAGATTTTCAACTTCACCTGTTAACCTGTTAACACTTCTTTATTTTTTAACTTTCTCTTCATTCTTTATCTAATTGTTAGCAAACATAACACATAGAATAGCAGTGATTTCCAGATTTCTGAATTTTACAGACTACTAATGCTTCAACAAAAATTGAAAGACTATTAAACTGTTATGAAGTTGCTGACTTCTGGTTTTATTGTTGTTATTAACTACTAATTCCTACCACTCTATTTCATATAAGGAAAGGACATTTCAAGGCAGAAAGAAAGGAGGGTGAGGGAGGGAGAAAAAAAGGGGAAGGAATTAATTTCAATAATTTGATTACATAAATTTAGCTTCATGAAAAGTGCATCAAATATTATGTCCTTTTTCATTTTCCCACAGATATATTAAAAATTGGCATTGGTTTGCTGACAAGGTATCTTAGTCTGGGCTTCTCCAAAAGCAGACTCTGAATTAAGACTTGAGTGGTAAGTCATTTGGGAGGTGATCACGAAATTTCAGACAGAGAGTAGGGAAGGAAAGGAAGCCTGTACAAGATGTGTTAATGAGCAGGTTACTGCTATGAGCAACTGGGGCTCAATCTCACTAGGGATCCCTGGGAGACAACACAGAGTACACCTGAGAATTGTCACACCTGAGGGACAAAGAAACTGGTTTTTGCTCTTCAGCTCCCATTTGTCATTGATTGAGGGCTACTCCTAAGAGTATCTCCTCTCCAACCCCTCTACACTGCCCTCTTTGCAAGCTGAGTGTCTCCCAGGGCTAGAGAAAGCCCTCAAGTAGAGAGTTAACTGGTGTTTGTAGTGAAAAGCTATTACATGCAGAGAAAAGGTGAGTGTCAAAGGGGTATGGAGTTGGTAAGGACAGTACCTGCTATCCCGGGATTTGAAAACCTCTGTGATGAAGAACTTACTTCTGTTAAATATAGGTACTCTGGAATCTTATTTGTTACACTTAAGCTATTTTGTATTTAATTTATCCTACTCTATGACCTACTAACTTTATTTAGCACAATTGACTAAGACGCTTCTTCAGTGTTAATCATAGTATAGCTGGAACGAGAACTCATCATTTCCCAGTAATGCATATTATCCCTGGAACAATGCTAATCAGAGGGAGTGGTTTTCTAAGATTCTCCATTTATTGCTTGATATCAAACATACTGCTTATTTTTTAACAAGTATTTTGATCTAGATTATAGAACAGAAGCGAAGGTGATTATGCATTGCACATAAAATAGCTTATTGATAACCAATGGAAAAAAACTAAAAAAAAACTATTATGAATATTAAAATAGCATTTTAAGACATAATATGATAGTATGTTTTACTTTTTCTTTTTTTTTTAAGATTTTATTTATTTATTTGATAGAGCACAAGCAGGTGTAGTGGCAGGCAGAAGGAGAGGGAGAAGGAGAAGCAGACTTCCCGCTGAGCAAGGAGCCTGATCCAGGGCTCGATCCCATGAATCTGGGATCAGGACCTGAGCCAAAGGCAGATGCCTAACCAACTGAGCCACCCAGGCACCCCTAGTATGTTTTACTTTATTAAAAGTGGTTCAAAATTCAGGCCCCTTATTTGTAGAAAATTTTAAAGTCATCCGAGTGCTTTCTCATGCATTGTCTTTTTCACAACTCTGAAAAAGTATGACAATACTATTACTCTCAGTTGACAGATCTGTAAGCTTGTGAGTTCCAAAGGTGTGGTCAATTCACCTCAAGTAATGGTGGTTCATTATAAGAATGCCTGGGGAAGTATGGTAGGACAAAAAAACTGTCCCACAATAAACTGTCTAGCCTCATAGGGAACTGTAATATCTTTATTTTTCAGGACCCAGAAGCAGCCCTAGGGAACTAAAAGGAATGCTTGTGGTAATGCCTGAAGAATGAGGACCATGTTATTATCTCCTTCAGTGGCAGCATCATTCCCATGACTCAAGTGCTCAGTCACTACTGTATTCTGTTTCTCTGCTCAACATAGCCCCTGAATCTGATTCTGATTATACCTCCTGTATCAACCAGCTCTCTTCATGCCTATCTCATAATTCCTGCTTATTTGTGGCTTCCACAACTTCCTTGCTTCCACTTAGAAATATTTATTAAGTGCCAGGGAAACAGTGGTGAGCCAAAATAGGTGTGGTCTTTGCTTTCATGGAGCATTCAGTTTAGAGAGAAGCAGACGTTTCATCAACTAGCCACGTAAATAAATGCAGCATATGAAACTAAGATAAATTATATTAGGGAAAGAAAAGCTGAAATGACTTGAAATCTTTATGGCTTTTACAGTCATTCAACAGAGTCTTTGTTGAGTGTTCACAGAGTGTTATGGTATAATAATATAGACAGTGTATCAGCCCCAAAACTGGGATGCTGGGACAGAAAGACTGGATTTAAATCCTTCCTCTGCCACTGCTAGCTCTAAAACCCTGGTCAAGTTACTTAACTTCTCTGAGTCTCAATTTTCGCATCTATTATATGTATGGATAGCAATATCTGTTGGCTTAGGTTGGGTTCCTCCAGAGGCAGATCCAAATATTAGAATTGGTTTGTAGGTTATTTGGGAGGTGATCCCAAGAAGCTGGGAGTACTTATTCTCCAAATCCCTTCCATCTATGGTGAAGGCTGCTCTGAGATTCTTTAAACCGCTAAACTTCTGAGATGTCCCACGCTCACAGGCAGGAAAGAACTCCTAGTCACCAGGTAGATTCCATGACCATGCACAAGAATGGTGGGTGACAAAGGAACATGGTGGGGTATTGACAGCTTTCAAACCCACCTTTAGGAGGTTTTTATGAGGATTTGAGATACCAACATAATGGAACAAAATAGGAGCTCAATAAATTGTATCCACTACAATAGATAAAAGTCTTGTTGAGAGGATGAGATATGCACTTATGAAATAGCAACATAATAATAAATACGATGTAAAATTCAATATATAATTAACATGAGCTAACATGTTACAGTACTGCAGTGGTAGTAGATATCTCCAAACCCTAGCCTCTCCTCTTAGTCCAAACTGTCCCTTGGCATCTCCATCTGAATATCTCATCTCCAACAAAAAAGTCTTGAATTTACTACACATAAAACTTCTTCCCCTAGTATCCCCATGTGGTAAACGGTACTATCAACCATTTCCTTCATGGCCAGGAAACTAGATAACATTGATTCCTCTTTCTCTCACATCCCACATTTAATTTATCAGTGCATCCTCTCAGCTCTGCCTTCAAAATATATCCTATATTTCATTGCATTTCAGTCTTAATTGTGACTACCCCAGTCTAAGCCACCAACATCTCTTACCTCACCTTCTATAATAGAATTGTATGGCAGTCTTCGGCTTCCACTTTTCCTCCTCTTGTCTATTCTACACACATTAGCCAGAATGACCTTTTTAAAATGCAAATCAAATCACTTCACATTCCTTTTTAAAATCCTCCCATCACACGTAATAAAATGCAAGCTTCTTCTCATGATCTATAAGGCCTTACGTGACTTAGCCTCTGCCTCTCATAAACCTCAGCCCCTACCACACACCCCCACCTCTCACCTATAGTCTTGTTACACTGAATGGCTGGCTGTTTCCTGAATATACCAAGAATCCTACTATCTCAGAGCCTTTAGACTTATTATACCCTCTGTATGAAATCCTCTTCAGTGGAGTTTTGCCTGGTTTACTTCCCTTCATCAAGACCGCTCAAATATCATGTCCTCATAAAGTTCTTCACTGACTGCTCCAACCACAAAAACCTTCCACTTACACTGTTTGATCTTTCTTCTTACTGCTTTTCAGTGCCTGAAGTTATGCTGTATTTTTGTTTACTTGTTTACTGTCTGTCTCCACAAATAGATTATAAGCTTCATGAGGACAGGATTTCTGCCTATCTTAACTGCTATGTTCCACTTGCCTCAGGCAGTATCTGCCACATAGTGAGTGCTCAATAAATCTCTGTGGAAGGAAAGAAGAACAGATAAAAAAGAAAGAGGGAAGAAGCTAGAAATTTTGGAAATTCATATCCCACTGTTGAAAAACATTGCATTTACAACAATTATCATTGAAATATTTCCCTATGAATTCTCCCCACTGCTATATTCATACAATTCAGTATTTAATGTGGTGCATTCTTAAGTTTGGGTTTAATATTTCACGCTTTCAAGTTTTTTTTTAAATCCACATTATGTAATACAGTATATTGACTATTTCTTCTACCTTTTTGGTATTTGTGATGGTTATCTTATGTATCAGCTTGGCTAGGCTATACTAGCCAGTTATTTAATTAAATACTATCTAGGTGTGCCTGTGAAGGTATTTTGAAGATGTGGTTAATAGTTAATTAGAAGTAAAGGGGATTACCATCAATAAGGTGCATGGGCCTCATCCAATCAGTTAAAGGCCTTACGAGCAAAAACTGACATTTCCTAGAGAAGACATTCTGCCTCAAGATTGAGACATCAACTCTTCCGAAGTTTTCAGTTTGCTGACCTGCATTTCAGATTTCAAACTTGCCAGCTCTACAACTGTATAAGCAAATTCCTTAAAAATTTCTCTCTCTCTGAGATATGTATCTATATCTATATGTCTATCTATATAGAGAGAAACAGATATCTGTAGATAGATTACAGATGGAGAGGTCTATCTATCTATCATCTATCTATCTATCTATCATTTTTCTCCTATTGGTTCTGTTTCTCTGGAGAACCCTGACTGATTCAATGCCTGATTATGTGAAAAGCAAATCATATATATTATCACCCAAATCCAAATCAGTAATACGATGAACAGAACAAATACAAAACTAGCAACCTCTCTATGTGGACATTAATCCATTATTTAATACTATTTAGGTGTATTTGCTCAGCAAGCAAAAAATCCTCTTAGCCTACCTTTATCTTATTTCTGTGTGTATTATAAGTGATTTTGAGAAATACCTTGCTAATTTCAAAAACAATGTCTATAGCACTTTTTCTGTCAATTTAACAACTTTATAAAAAAAAATAAAGCAGAGCTTGATATATCTTGTTATGAAATTCTTCTTGATGATCATAACTTATTCCACACTCAAAACAACTGGTTAATAATGTTTTCTAAAGTTTTGTTAGGCACTGGTGTATTATTAAGCATGTCTGTAAAAAAAATTTTTTTTAATAGAGGAAAGAGCTAATATTTAAAAATTCTGTTCTGTGTTATATGTCATCTCATCTCATTTAATCCTGTCAGTGACCTTATAGAATAGATATTACTATTTCCATTCAGTAAATAAGAAAACCAAAGCTTCTAAAAATTTAAACTACTTGCCAAAGTCACACTGTATCACAGTACTCTTCCAGTCAGAACATGTATCCAACACCTACCTTCCGGTTTCTCTTGTAATTATTACAATAACTCATCCAACTTATCAGGGAATCCATTATCACATGTGTAAGTTCTTTCAGTAGACTAACATTAACACATAATTTTTATGAAGCTTTTTATCGGAGCCCATTTAAAGCAACCATGTTCCCCTTTCATATTATCTAACTTATCTTGGATCACAGGTCCTTCTCAAATTGATTTCCAATCAAACCATACTCAGAGTCAACTGGGGTTAGGAATTGAAAGGAATTGGTAACTGACTGGATGTGAGAAGCAAAAAAGACAGAGGTTTTTTGGGTTTTTGCTTTTTAATGACTCCAATAAATTAAGTCTAAGATAGCACTGGTAGATAGTATTTATCACGAGTTGCTCTCTCTTTATCTGTAAGAAGATTATATGTACCCACGTATGACCATGTGACTTATAGTGCCTACCTATCAATGGAGTATACTCTCTAGCCCCATTGTCGGGTTTGGTCATGTGATTTGCTTTGGCCAATGATATATAAACAGAAATGACTTACACCACTGGATATTTCTGCCAATAATCTTCTCTTTCCCATTGCCATTAGAATAGAATGTTGTAGGGGTGCCTGGGTGGCTCAGTTGGTTGGATGTCCAACTCTTGGTTTCGGTTCAGGTCGTGATCTCAGGGTCCTGGGATCGAGCCGTACCTTGGGCTAGGCACTCAGTGCAGAGTCTCCTTGTCCCTCTCCCTCCCCTTCTGCTCCTCGCCCCCTCGACCCCCCACCAGGCTCACCTGTGTGCACACATTCTGTCTCTCAAAAGAAGGAAGGAAGGAAGGAAGGAAGGAAGGAAGGAAGGAAGGAAGGAAGGAAGGAAGGAAGGGAAGAAGGAAGAATAGAATGTTCTATGTAAAGATTAGTCCTTCAGTCAAGGTCCCAGAATAAGAAGATACATTGGAGCAAAAACATAGGCAAACTTGTTGACAAACATGTAATGTGAGGAGGGAATAAGTCATTGTTATTTTAAGTAACACATTTCTGGTATCATTTGTTACTGAAGCAAAGTTGACTAATAAAGGCAAAGGGTCTATAACAAAATCAAATACAATGAAAAGTAATGGTGATTTAGGATTATGCTAATAGATCAAAAATGCTACAAGTTTATATAGCCTAGAATCTGAATTATAAATAAGCTTTTGCTACCATTTGGAAATAACCAAAAATATTTTCTGTAAGATTATGAAGATTATTGAAGAATAAAAAGCCTTTAAAATTTGAATTATCTGGATAACTGTCTACATAGCCATAGCTAGGTCAAAATGCATTAATTTATAGACAGAATTTGAACAATCATGATAGATAGCATAGATAATTAGATTTTTGTTTGGGATGAGGAGTCTGTTCTCTTGGACTGAGGTATTTGAATTGATTTTCTATTTTCAGTTTGCCATTCCTCATTTGCCTTATTAACAAGTCTTAAAGCTGATGAGGGTTTCTGAATCTCTACTTTGTTACTTAGTATAAATATTTTTTTATGTCTTAGCTAATAAAAACGATATCCATTAAATTTCTATACTTTGGAAATGTTTGAACCAACTAGAAAAATATATCAAGGTTTTTCTTAATTAGAAAAACCAAAACAAATATAGTAGGTTAAAAAATACAGTGCCATGTTATTTTCCTGGTCAGTTAAAAATTTCTGACCTATGCATATAGGTTGACTTATTTAAAATTGTGCTTTACTCAAGTACAATATTCAGTCTTTTAAAACTTGGCATTAACCAAGGCATGAGATGATTTTGGCCTGAAGTTTCTTAAATGCATTATGTATTGATGATCTTATTTCCTGAGTTTTCTGACTGAGATTACGGACAATATGCTGCTTATGTAATCATCATTCTTAGATGATATAGTATGTTCAGCTTTTTGAAATGTTCTACTAAACCAATTATAACATTACAGCAATAAATTCACCTAATTGAAGAAGTTTTGGAAGATTATGTGGTTGTATGTATTATTTTTTTTCTATATTCTGCAACTATAAAGGCTTTATATCATTCATCTGATGTGAAGAAAAGTTCTAACATTTATTAAAGGGCTAAAAATTTGTGATTCATTTTCATCTAAAACAATTTGCTGTCCTTTATAGTAATTACTTTTGTTTTTAAAATTGATTTGAAATTTTCTTTTTGATAAGTAGATAAAATATTAACATTTCATTTCATTTGATATAGACTAGATATTTTAAGACTATTCTGCTGTTCCATATTATAATAACAGTACTTATTTCTAAAAACTTTATATTAGTCTTATGTTTTGTTACAGAAAATATTTCATAAATTTTTAATTTTTGATATATCAACATTTATTTTTACTTCTTTAATTAAAATAAAGTGTTAGGAGAAGATAAAACCAGGCAATGCTATGACAAGATTTATGGATTCTGTAGGAAAAGAACACCGTGATTATAGCAGGTCTTGTTAGTTGTTTATCCATGAACTTCTTCCTACCTCCTTTCTTGCTAACTGAATTTTGATTTTGTTTAGGATGGCAATGATTCTAGCCTGAGCAATGAATCCCAACTGCTCCAAGCCACTCTTTAGCAATCCTGTTCCCCTTTAGCCGACACTTAATTTCCCAGCCACCCTTGCAACTCAACATGACCTACGATCCACTTGGGTTCCTTAATGGTTTCTAGATTTGTGTCACAGTTAAAAAGACCTTCTTCATTATTGCACCAATTTTAGAAATTTCTCTAGTTATCTTCTGGTGTTTTTTTGGTTTCCAATTTTAGGTTGTTTAAATCTTTAACTTACTTAGGATTTATTTTGGTATAAGGAGTGAAATAGTCATCCACCTTTTTTTCTTTCTCTCTAAATATAACTTCATCCTTTCATACACTTAGTCATTGTCTTTACTTTTTTCCCATTACACACTTACCCTGGTTTAAAACATTTTTGATTCTCAGAGTGAGGTATTATTAAAAGGAGGAAGTAACATTAGGACTCTCATATTTTAATTATCTTTGGCATTCAGGGAAAGCTTCTATTATATTTAAAAGTTTGAATAATGGGAGATCAAGAACAACCTGCTAGAAATACCTCTTCTTTCCTCCCCTTTATGTAAACATCCACGTTAGAGTGAAAATACCAAGGAGGAAAAAAGAAACTTCCATAAATATATGTGACATATGATGATTTATCCAAAATTTTGTTGAAAATTTTTTGGGTGTCAAAGAGATTTCTGGCCCTATACTTTTTAAAAGCTAAACAGAGACCTTTTAAAATTAAATCCTGTATTTTTAACAAAGGAAGGGATCACTTCTTGCTTTTTATAGAGGAGATATGCTTCGTATATCCCCTTTGCCTCTGAATGGATCATGGTTCTCTTTACAGATAGAAGTAGAATACAACCATTCAGAGTTAGGATCTAGGTTAGGAACATAAGTTTACAGGAAGATTCCCTTTAAAATAACAGGAACCCTTATTAATAGATTTGAGAAAAGACAATTTTTTACAAAACTGGCAAACACAAATACTTGTTGAAGATGGGTGATGATGGTACTTGGAGGTTTATCATCCTATTCATTCTGCTTTTATGTACATTTGAAAAGCTCCATAATGAAAAGAGTGATATTTTAAATATTTATTAATCATTTATGCCTAACTTTTTATAAAGATTCTTAGAACAATGGGGGAGGAGCTTCCAGCAAGAGGTGAGGAGGGCTCACTTCAGAAGAATGCATTCACATCAACTACCACCTGGAAATAAAGTTATCATTTCCCAAGCATTTGGAAATAACTCTTGTCCATCCAAGAGGAAGGAAAAGCCTGAAGGGAGAACGGGACAAAATCTTCAAAATGTAATACAGAATGAATCTGAGGACATCAAACATTCTTGAAAACAATGTCTTTCCATTAGACTAAAGTTGTATTACATCACTCCATGAGTGTAGCTGACTAGTTGTTATGAGTCAACATCACACCCCAACTTTTAGGACATTATGTCATAGTTTTGTAGCTATTTATTATTTCTTTTGTGAACAAAGGGTCTTTCTCTTCACTATCATTTTGAGCAGTTCTAAATTTAGAATCTAAAATATAAACGGCATGGCATTTAGATTATTAAGGACTAATTAATTAACAAATATAAATGATATTAAATATCGTATATTAATTATATAATATATTCAGTATCATATATCTATCCTCTGATTTCCATTTCATTTCTAAGATTCAAATATTCTTTGATTTGAAATGAAGTAAGAATGAAACATGAAACATCTTGGTGTTCATTAAAGCCACATTTATATTGAATTCTCACTCAAAATTTTCTAAATCTTATAGCTTCATTTTTTATCAGTATTGAGTTCTGCAAAAATGTGAT
The DNA here is from genome assembly GCF_002007445.2 of Ailuropoda melanoleuca. NCBI lineage: Eukaryota > Metazoa > Chordata > Mammalia > Carnivora > Ursidae > Ailuropoda > Ailuropoda melanoleuca. The sequence goes on along the minus strand of NC_048220.1, from coordinate 60,627,587 downwards.
TAAAAGAACAAGAGAAAAATGTTGGTCAATGTGGTATGACCTCTTGTAGGTGATTGAAGCCAAATTTTACATCATGTTTATTCTCATCCTCATCTCCTTTTAGCCCCCAAGAAAAGAAAGAAAGGAAAGAAAAGAAAAAAATTTTTTTAAAAATAGACAATGGCTGAAAGGGACCAGGATACATACCAAATCAAAATCATTTTCAAATATGTCACAAAGATGTTAATGAGAAGAACTGTAATACAAAATGACTCATTTTAAGTAACAAAGAAATGGCAAACAGAAGGAATAGATAAGAGAAAAAATAAACAATATGAAGGTGGGGAAGGGAATTGTATTTTGTTATTGTTTGTATTGTTTTGGCTGGCAGGGAGAGCAAGGAATTTCAGGGAAAAGAAGATGTATGAAGAAGGTTTTTATGAAGTTTTGAAGAGTGATTGGAATATGCATACTATGCTTTTAGAGTCATATCTGTATTTATTTTGGATGTGTTTCTAGGTTGACATGAATCTATCTGTAGTTGAAATAAAGTAGGCCCAGTTTCATTCAACTTTCAGTTCAATAAAGTGAGCTTCACTTACGTTAGCCCAAAGCATGGGTGTTGACGCTGCTTCTTAAAGTCACTATTTAAAAAGATGTTAATTTTATTATCAGTGACTCAAATATTAATTAATGTTAAATCAAAGACTGGGAGAAGACTCTATATATTGGAAACTGTCATTGCTCATTCATTCTCCCACTAAATTCAGATACAGTATTGGTAAAAAGATCACAGGCATTGTTTTTACCTAGAACAGCTTGTGTTCCAGATCCACCACATACAAGGCAGGTGATTTTAGGCAAATCAAACTTAACGGCTTCTATTTCTACATATGTAAATTAAATGATTATATTTTTTTAGTTATAGAAGTTCCATTTGGTATTTTTCTTTTCAAAATTCCCTGATGCTGTTTGAGAATGTCATTTGTTTTTCTAAGTTTTTTTAATCTTGAATCATTTGAACATACTTACGCTGAAGTCAATATCTAATAATTCTACTTTCTAAAGTTCTTGAGGTCTAAGTACGCTCTTTGTTGTGTTTGTTGACTTAAACTGATGATGGATGATTTTTCTCATTTATTTTGTAATTATGGATAGTCAGTACATTTGAATCAGAGCTTTATTTGCGGCAATCCTGCATGATGTCCTTTTAGAATGGTTTGTACTTTCACATCTGGGCAAGATGGAGTAATGGGGACTATATTTACTCTCCTGCCTGAAACAACTAAAATTTTGGATAAAATATATGAAACAACAGTTTTTAAAGACAACACACATTAAGCAACGAGGGCAATGCTCCTTCAGAGATGGGAAATAAATGAGGTAAGCTCCATGATTAGGAGGGTTTCCAGGGAAAAGGCACACAGAAAAGGCCCAGCAGTTTTTTTTTTTGAAGTGAAAAAATGGAATTGGGAATGTGGAAGACCAAGGAAGCTAGAGATTACAAATCAGAATATCAAGGAAGAGAGCTGCAGAGAGAGAGTATTCCAGAGGTCAGTAGACAGTCTCCTCACATCTAATATGCTAATTAAAGGGCAAAGGTTAGACAGATTGGACCAAAAAAATAAGACCTAACTATGTACTATCTACAAGAAACCCACTTTAAAGTATAAAACATAAAGATAAAAGGACAGAAAATAATATACCATGCCAGTACTAACCATAAGAATGTTGGTGTGGCTGTATTAATAGCAGACAAAATAGACTTTACAGCAAAGAACATTACAGAGGATAAAGAGAATCACCTTACAGACTGATTTGGTGTTTGCTTCTACATTTCTCCCCATGAGTATTATTGGCTTTGATATTAATGGACAACACGGAAAAGAGTGTAGGCCTTAGCTGAATAAAAGGCAGGAAGTTGTCACTGGGGCTGGGAATTTCTTGGCTTAAAGGTTTTTAGACCCTAGAGAGAAATACTAATCTCAAATCTGAATGTTGTCCTAAGGCAAACTCTGAGGAGACTTCGTTATCTGACCCAGAATGCAGTTGATGACAAGCTTTTCTGTCTTTGGTGTTATAGGGTTAATTTTTTTCTACTTCCCTTTTGCTGGATTGCAATGAGTCCACCTGTTTACAAAGGGTCTCAGTTCTAATTCCCCTCCTGACCTCATCCAAGCCTTGCCTCCCCATATGCCTAGCTTATAACAAATGAGAATACCACCCATGCCCCAACCTAAGACAACTCTACCATCAGTTCACACTTTTAGCTCTAATTTTTAGTTTTTTCTTCACATTTGATATCTGGAGATTTCCTTTACTTTCCGGCAAGCTCAGCTATGCATGTAAAGGATGTTTGTTTTATTTTACCAGGATTTTTTGGGTGTCTTCTTTGGAGGTTTTTCAAATATAGATTGCCATGTTGCTGGTAGTCAAAGTCTGCCTTCTTCTAAGTGAAATGGAGGTATTAGTGGCTATCACAGGATAAGGATAATATTTGAAGGTTAATATTTATATAAAATGCCCAGCACAGGGCTTGGAGTATGGTTAGTGCTTGATACAGATAGTGGGGTGAGTGACCACAGTGTCAAAGCCATGGTGCTTTGAAGATTACAAAACTCTAGAAAGAGTGTACTCTGGGGGACAAAAATAGGTTGGACACAGATGTCTTGTTATTTTTGTAGAGTTTCAGTAGGAATTTATCAATACTTTTTTTCAAAAACTTTTCATTTTTTTAATATTCATGATTCTAATTTTTTTTACATGAGTACTCTTCCCTTTTTGAGGAAAAATAGTACTTAAATGGTTTCATTATCTGAGAATAACTACTGTCTAAACAAACTATATTGAATACTAATTCTAAAGAAGGAGAAATTTATCCATAACTTTGTTGAAACTCATACTGAAGATACTGAGATACAAAATAGGCAGTTTTTGTCCTAAAAAAGCTGGAAATCTGGTGGAAATATGAAACACATACATACTTGCAAAAAAGCAGCCGACTGTATTACCAGAAAATATGTGGTTTAAAAAAAAAACAATGGTTACAGATAAGAAATATTATGGGAATATCAGAAGAGGAAAAGCACCTTGGTTTGAATTAGTCAGGAAAGACTTTACAGCAAATGTGAGAGTAACTAGGTAGAATTAGGTAGTGGGGGAAGAAGGTAGCCAGAAGAGAGGGAAAAAAGATAGGCATGAGCATGGAAGCAGCAAAATGAAGAACTGAGAAGGCTAGCCTACCAAGGGGGTTCTTCGTCAAAAGGAGGAAAAAGCCCATTGAGGACGGCTCTGAGTGTCAAGGACTTCTATTTTAAGCATTAGGAGCAAATGAAGATTGAGACAGTGACACGGGGAAAAAGACTTTATAGGATAATTGCCACTCCAAAATATCATATGAAATGCTCTTTTATATATGTATCTTCCTTCCTGCACTAGAAAATATTCTTCTGGGGTGGGAGCTTCAGGGGTCTAATTCACTGCTGTCTGCTTAGCGTTTAGATCATGGCTTCATAGCGGTGCCCAGGAAGGAATGAATGAATGATTCATCTGGCAGTAGGATGCAGAACAAACTAGATATAAGGAGGGTTTTGAGGCAGGACAAGTAGTTAAGCTTTTGATATAAAGCAGGTGCAGTGAGAATGGAAATTACAGGAAACATTGTAAAACCACCGGTGACTTACTCATTGTGGCAGTTCTGGTGCCTGGCATGGTGCCTAAAGTCAGCAGGCCCTTGGTAAATGTTTGTTTAATGAACAAGGGGAATGATATTAAACTTTGTGACTCTATTTGTTATAGGAATACGGTAGGGAAGGGCACGGAAGATGACTTTGAAGTTTCTATTATTAGTGACTGGGAGGATGGTGATGCCATGAATAAAAATAGACAAATTAGGAAGGAAGAGTTGTTTCAGGGAAGAAAATGCCGCATTTTATTTTAGAAATGTTGAATCCAATTTAAGCTCTAAGATCTGTGTACATGCTTGTAGTTATTAAACAAGTTCAATAACAGCTTATGTTTCACAGGTATGTTAGCTATGATATAATTCTTCATAGTTTTTGGCAAATGATTTCTAGAGTTATCCTGTTTGTAAAAGACCAGAAAAATTCAGTAACAGTCTTGCATGGGTTCTCTTAAAATGAACTATACTAGCGTAAAAAGTAAAAATATTGGTAATCCAAATGGGTTTCTATTTTTATATTTTTAAGATTTTATTTATTTTATTTTTATTTAAATTCAATTAGCCAACATATAGTACATCATTAGGTTCAGATGTAGTGTTCAATAATTCATCAGTTGTGTATAACACCCAGTGCTCATCACATCACCTGCCCTCCTTAATGCCTGTCACCCAATTACCCCATCCCCCCACCCACCTCCCCTCCAGCAACCCTCAGTTTGCTTCCTATAGTTAAGAGTCTCACATGGTTTTCTCCCTTTCTAATGAATTTTTTAAGATTTTATTCGTTTATTTGGCATGAGATCCAGCCCCCAGGTCAGCTCCGTGCTCAATGGGGAGTGCTTGGGATTCTCTCTCTTCCTCTCCCTCTTCCCCTTACCCCCTTCATGCTCTCTCTCTCTCTCTCAAATAATAAATAAATCTTTAAAAAAATAATAGTAACATTTTAGTCACATGTTTAAGATGCAAATTGATGTCCAAATATTATATAAGCATAAATAATCATGAAAAAAGAATGACACTATATGTGTGTGTGTGAGTGAGCTATCTATAAGTTATTGGCATAACTTCAAGCGGATATTTAGTGCTTATGTAGCTTTATTTGAAGTTTTAGCAATAGCCTTAACAGTCTTTTAAGTGTCAATTTTAGTCAATTTACATTTTCAGGTACAGAGAAACAGGTCAGTGAAGTGCTGTTATTTTGAGGGTTTTTGTTGGTGAGTTTTGCTTTAATAAGGTATTACTGACATATAACACATACACGGAAGTGTATAAATCATAGCTGTACTGCTCAGTCCGTTTTCACAAAATGACCACTCCCCAGTGATCAGCAACCAGGTCAACAAGCAGAATAATAACAGAATCTCAGAAACCCCTTTCCAGTTCCAACACCCCTTACCCGAGTAGTAAACACTAACCTGACTTCCGACAGGCCAGATTCATTTCACCTGTTTTCAGCCTAGTCAGTGGACTGAGCAGTGTATTCTCTGGTATCTGGATTCTTTTACTCAGCATCATGTTTGTGAGATTCATTTATGTTGTGGTAATTAGAGCTCATTAATTTTTATTGCCATACAGTATTCTCTGGTATGAATATGGAATAATCTATTGTACTGTCGATGGACATTTGGCTTGTTTCCAGTTTCTAGCTATTACAAACAGTGCTGCTATGAACATTTTTACCCATGTCTTTTGTTGAACATATGTACATATTTCTGTTGGGTTTATGCCAAAAGAAGTGGTTGTTCCAAATTCACTCTCAGCAGCATACACGTGTTCCAGTTGCTCCACATCTTCACCAGCAACTGATATTGTCTCTTTTTAATCTTAGCAGTGTTAGAGATGTGGAGTGGTGTCTCTTTATGGTTTTAATGTACATCAGCCTGACAAATAATTCAGTTGCCAACCGTCTTCACATTTTATTGGCTATTTGGATACACTCTTTCTTTTGTGAAGGGCTTTTTAAGTCGTCTGTTCATTTACCTATTGGATTACCAGTCTTTTTTTTTTTTTTTTTTACTTCTCTGAGTTCTTTATATATTATGGATATGAGTTATATGTTAAATATATAAACAAATATATTTTCCCACCCTGTAGCTTGCCTTTTTACTTTCTTAATGGTATCTTCTGATAAAAAGAAGTTTTAAACTTTAATGTAGGCCAATATATCTTTTTTTTAAGGTTTTTATTTATTTATTCATGAGAGAGAGAGAGTCAGAGGGAGAAGCAGGCTCCCCACGGGGCAGGGAGCCCGACTCGGAACTCGATCCCAGGACCCTGGGATCAAGACCTGAGCTGAAGGCAGACGCTTAACTGACTGAGCCACCCAGGCCCTCCTAGGCCAATATATCTTTTTATTTCCTTTCAGTTTATTACTTTTTGTGTCCCTTTTAAGAAAGCTTTGCCTGCTCCAAAGACATGATGATATTCTTCTATGTTTTATTCTAGAAGCTTTATAATTTACCTTTCACATTTAGCTCTACAATTCATCTGGGGTTGATTGTGGTATGTAGTCTTTTGGATATTCTATGTACATGATCATATTATCTGCAAACAGCAGTTTTATTTATTTCTGATCTTTGAGCCTTTTATTTATTTTTATTGCACGGCACTCATTTGCATTCTAATGTTGTTGGATGTAGTGTTCTATCTATGCTGGTTAGTTCAAGTTTGTTCATTGTTTTGTTTAAATTTTCTACACCCATAGTGATATTTTGCCTACTAGTTTTAGTGGCTTTTGAGAGAGGTTTATTAAAGTACCCTATTATGCCTGTGGTTTTATATATTTCTCCTTTATCACTTTTTGCTTTATAGATATTTTTGTTTTAAGTAAGCTCCACACCCAGAATGGAACCCAACATGGGGCTTGAACTTATGACCCTGAGATCAAGACCTGAGCTGAGATCAAGAGTCAGATGCTTAACTGACTGAGCCACACAGGCCCCCCACTTTTTGCTGTATATATTTTAAAGCTATATGGTTAGGTGCATTCAAATTTTGAATTATGATATTCTCCTGGTAGGTTAATCTCTTTATTGTTATAAAATTTCCCTCTTTGTCTCTAGCAATGCTTTGTGCTTTTCTTTTGACTTTGTTCTGATATTATCCTAGGAATGTTTTGGTTTCCTTTTAGGATCCTTTTGATTCAAGCTGCTTTAATGCTAGATTCCCTCAATGTGAAAGGTAAGCTTTCTGGTACAATGGGACAACATAATACATTTAAATGCAATATTGATAATACCTTTGTTTTAAATATTTTAATTTTTTTTCAAAATACTTTCATATTTGCTATATTATTTTCATAACCTGCTTTTGTAGGCCAGGCCTATTTGAAGATACTAATATCTAGGTGACTACAGTCAATATATTTGACTACTAGTAATGCATGGGTAACAACCAATCAAAACAGACATTGTTCAATAAAGCATAATGGTAGATAAAGACTAACAGCTCAGGTTACAGCCAAAACACTCTTTCTTCAATTATTAAGCTTATTTTAATAATATCAAAGCAGTATGAATATCTGCATGATGAGAGATAAGATGAGGCTAGGGAATTAACCACAAGAGAATCAATGTAAGGTTGATGGTACAAAAAGAGAAATTCAGAGAAGACCAGAATAGAAATTATTCTTTAGTTGTCCTTAATGATGGGTTTTAAGTATTATTTAATCGAAGAGGACTCCATTAGATTAGCTTTTAAATCAATATCCTTAATTCATTTGTATAAATAATACTAAAATATATATGTTACACTAAATATATTATGTATAACATTAAATTAACAATATATTACATATATACTTACATGAACTATGTAGTGGAATAAGTTATTCTATACAGCCTGAGGAGTTCTCAACAGATTCTTTTTCCTTTATAAAATTCATAGTTAAAGAACTCAGCCAGGTATTTCCTGTTATAGTTAATTAAATTAAGATAATCTTCTGGTGCTTATATTAGGCAAGACTACGTGAAGCATATCCTATCAGAATGTTTTTTAACAATTCTTTCTGCCTTGGTGTTTTATTGACATTTCTTATTCTATCATTTTGTTACTTTCGTAACATGTTCTTTGACTTCTTTTCCTAATAGCTACCTGTAAAGTTGCCCAAAATATACCTGCTAAGGGTGATATATCCTCTTTCATGATTAAAAAAAAACGACAGAAATCACAGAAATGGCCAGATCACGGTGAACTTTTAAGATCACTTATATTTTTTCTTTAATAATGCCTTAATAGTATATCTCCTTATTTGCAACATATTTAGCCAGAGCTAAATTTAATGCTCAATTATAACAACTATATTAGATATTGAAATCACATTTTGGCTTCTTTTCATCATTTCCAATTTTTTATTTATGCTTCTTCAAATTTACTTTATGAATGACTAATTTTTTCCCCTCAAATCCTCTTTGAAAAGTAGTGTTCTATAAATAAATACTGTTCCAACCAACAGGTATCAATTTCCTATAATACTAGAGAAGCCAATAATATTGAAAAAGTGCTATGTATCATCTTTTAAAATCCACTCTGATCCTGTAACCTCATTTTATATGTAACATCAAGCCACCCAACACTGATTTAATTTCTAACAACTTATGGTCAAACTTTTGTTGATGGCTCTTTGGGACTTTACTGATTTCTAAGAGAATGGATTGCATATTTACTTGAATCTTATCCAATTTGGTATGCCCTATTTGAAAAGGAGATAGGGTAAAAGTCCAGCATACTGATTGCAAATTCAACCTTAAATTTAATAGTATAGCTATTCTAAATGAAATAAATACTGTTTCACATCCTACAGATATATATAAAAGTTATAGTTCAACCATATTCAAAATAGATTTGAGATGGGATTGTAGACTGACTTACTCTGAGCTTCTTTCATTTAAATGTAAAATATTGATGGAGCTATTATTATACGTGCTTTTTCCTTGTATTGTCATTAATATTTTAATTTAGGGTTTATTTTCTATTTAAAGATGATATATCCATGTCACATAAATGTTTGTGAATAGGAGAAGATGTGTGGTTATTAAAAATACCAAGAACTTAGTTCTAAAATCCCAAGAATTTTATGGTGAGTATGCTTGTGCCTTGTCTGGCTCCAGCTCTAGCTACAGTCTCCTCAGACTCCAGCATAGTCACTGTTGGAGTGAGCAGCTGCCATAGCACACCGAACTTAGGGGATAAGGGTGACAGAGAGAGGTAGCAGTATGAAGGCTATCAGGGCTCTGAAGCTGTTCCATAGTCTCCGGCTGGCTTCACTCTCTGCTTTATTTCTCTACGTAGTCTTATACTTTGCCCTTTCTATAAAATTATTTTACCCTTATTATGTAGCATATCAAAATTTTATTCATTTCTTCCACAAATACTTCCTACTGTAGGGCAATATATTAGTTTTCTATTGCTGTATCACAAATTATCACAAGCGTAGCAGCTTAAAACAACACATACTTATTAATTCACGGTTCTGTAGGTCAGAAGTCCAGGCATAACATGACTGAATTCTCTGCTCAGTCTCCTCGAGCTAAAACCAAGTGTTGGCTGGAGCTGTACTTCTTATATGGGGCTCAGGTTCTCTTCCAAGCTCATCTAGGTTGTTGGTGGAATTCAGTTCTGTGAAGCTGCAGGACTGAGGTCCCTGTTTTCTTGCTGGCCCTCAGTTGGGGGTGGCTTTTAGCTCCTAGAGACTGCCCATTGTTCCCTGCCACATGGTCTTTATCCACAAACTGAACGTTACATTCTTCTAGACCAGTCAGGATGTGCCTCTCTGACTTCTATGATCAGCAGAGAAGACTGTGTTTTTAAAGACTCATATGATCAGGTCAGGCCCACCAGGATGGTCCCGCTATCTTAAGGTCAACAGATTAAAGACATTAATTGCATCTGTAAAATCCCTTCATAGTAATACATAGATTAGTATTTGAGTGAATAAGCGGAGAAGATATACCCACATCAGAGGCCAGGAATCTTGGAGGGCCATCTTAGAATTCTACCTAAGAGTCAGCTATTTATTATGTGTCTCATTACTTGGACACATTAGAGGAAAAAAAAATATGTGTGTATACACACACACACACACACACACACACATACACTAGTCCATATGGAGCAGACATTCTAGAAAATTTAGGGGAAAAATTATATGTAAGATATTAGTATCCTACTGTTTCAGGAGCTTTAGAAAATATCCACATATAAAGTCACAAGAATAAGCTAATATACCTGTTTCATTTTTATTATTCTCTTCTAGTATTCAGTTAACTATTTTTAACAGAAAGCATTTTTTCATATAAACATGTATATAATGAAAATGTATAAGTTATAGTTTTACCATTTCAACACTCCTTTTTTATTTTAGATTCATGGAATTTGAGGGAGGGACCTTAAAGAACATGCCATCCTTTATTAGCATTTAAGGGTAAGGTAGTTGAAAGGAGAGCTTTCCTGTTTATAGCTAATAAAATATCAAGGTTCTATTATATGTTTTATGAATATGTGTATTTCTTTTCAAATGATAACAGATGTGACCATCCTAATGAGTGCATTTCTTGAAATAGAGCAGAAACTTAAATAGCTAGAATGGGCAGGATACCAAGGAAACAGACTAATCAGGCAGATGGTGACTGTTTCCTAGGGAAAGTCTGAGTAAACCAGTAACTCTGCAGCAGTGATCTGAAAATAAAGGAACATATGTGAACATGGAAAACTTAATGTTTTTCATATATTTTTTATTACATTATAATCATTAGATTTATATACATATTGTTATTCATTACCATTGATCACATGTTAAAATTTGTTACCTTCATTATAATGTTTTCTCTTCCTATTAACAAAATTTTGCCAAAAAACCACTTTTTAATAACTAAGATGCAGCAATGGATTTCTTTCTTTTCTTTCTTTCTTTTTTTTCTTTCAAAGGAAAAAGCACCCTTTGGGCATTTCTCCTAGTCTTTTAAATTAATCATTTTGAAATGAATTGATTTACAGATTTAAAATAGATTTATAAATGACCAAAATCTGTTATATAAAAATTTAAAATCATGATAAACTGAAATGCATTTGCTAAAGAATAAAATTTTACTAAAAAACAAAAGTAAAAAAAATATCCTAGCAGGAAACCAGGAACGGAATAAAAACACAGAAAGGTATCTCTGGCATAGTGCCCTGAAGGTCAACAACCACAGCCAAGAGCATGAGGTAATGTCAGAAATAAGAAAACACCCTGGGTCAGAACTTGTCACTCTGATCCTAAGACCATTAGCAGTGATGTAAAAACGTAATCTGTATAAGAATTTATAAAATTGTTATGTATTTCATCTCACCTCTACTTTATAACATCCTGATGGGGCAAAGCAGTTCTTATTATCCCCATTTTACAGATATATAGACAGAAATTAGTTTTCCAAAATTCATAATATCTAAGTGGCAGATCAGGAACGAGAGCTAAGTGTTCTAAATCTGAATCCAATACACTTTTGACGAATGGAACAGTTAGGAGAGAGTGGCTCTCAGTTAGGGAAATACCACTTACATTCTTAATATATAGACAGTCCACAGTTTGCATGCATTCTTAGTACAGCATGCTGTATTTATAAAGATAATGCTTTGGGGTTAGCATTATTAAAACAAAAAAATGAAACAAAACAAAAAAACACTACCCTGTACTCACTTTCTTTCCAAAAGTTACAAATGGTCTGCATTGTTTCATAGAAGTTTCCTTGCATGAAATTCTTTGTCTCAAATGAAGGAAATCAAAAGGAGCAACCAGAAAACAAAGGGAATCTGATGGACCTTAAAGTAGTGTCCTTTTGATTGGTTTCATGTTGCTTAAGATAGTCCCCCACAAACTCACAAGTTAACTGGGGAAGGATAGGAAGGGTAAATTTGAAAAAAGTGGTAAAGAGGAACCAACTTTTTTGGGGTCTGTAATCAGATGCAAGCACAAATGTATATGTTCACCATTCTCCAAAAAGAGTAGGGGGCACTCTAGTTATAAATAAATTTATACCGATGACGCTAATCTAATGAGACTTTATGTATAAGATGAAAAACAAAAAGGGTGGTGGTACCTGCATGGTCTTCACAATCCTTTTTATCTCTGAGAACAACAGCTGTCCATCTATGTGGAAACATAATGAGACTATTTACTTACTCGTTTCTTTTTAAAATATTTTATTTTGAAAAAAAATTCAGGATTACATAAATATGACCAAGAATTTCTGTATTTACTTCACCTATCTAGTTCAAATGTGAACATCTTACCACAGGCGAATTACAGAGCAAAAAATTAATATTGAGAAAATACTATTAACTAATCACAGATCTTACTCAAATGTCACCAACTGATCACACATTGCGTTTAGTCGTCACGTCTCCTTGGTCTCCTCCAACCTGAGAGTTCCTCAGTCTTTCCTTGTCTTTCATGACCCTGGCACTTTTGAAGAGTGCTGGTTAGGTATTTTGAAGAACGTGTCTCATTTTGTGTTTGTCTGATGTTTCCTCACAATTACATTTAGGTTCGGTATTTTTGGCAGGATTACCATAGAAGTGGTATCCTGCTCTTCTCAGTACATCATGGCAGGAGACACAGGAGCTTGATATGCCTCCTTATGGATGATACATACGGATGATACCCTGAGACCTATCAGCAGTGTGTGCCTCCATGATGCACTGAGACAGGTACAACATACCCAGACACAGTCCTTTCCTTTTCATAGGCTAGATGTTGACAATCAGGATGACCCTGAAAGTTATTCGTGGAAGAAGTTATTTCTTCAACCTGGGTCCACGAATGACTGCATGAAGCAGAATCCTTTCCAGCTCTAGCCACTAACCTGCAGCTCTCTTGGGCTATTTACGTGTGAGAAAAATAAATTGTTACTGTGTGTGAGCCATTGTATACTTTGAGTCCTTTCACTAGAGCTGTTAGCCTACCTTGTTGTATTAACTAGAGTTAGATTCATGTCCAACTAGAGGAAGTGCTTCATCCAATAACACTCCTGTGATTTTCTTCCCTCTTTATTAGTAGTTTGCCAAATCTATTTCCATAGCCCATATTTTCCACAAATATTTCTATTCAATTCTCCCCAAATTCAAGTTTGAAATATTTTAAGCTTGATATCCCACTCCTATCTTTAATTATATTGTATTTAGGTCCTCCTTGTTTTTAAGCACCCCCAAATTAGTCATTTTTTTACAGTGTTTAATCAGATTTACCATTTTTCCCCACACAGACATTGCTTCTTGCATCCCACATACTTTAGCAGTTCTCTTAAGGAAGATCTGAAAATAGTAAACCCTCTGTTTTTTTCTGGAAAAAAATGTCTTTATTTCATAATAAATCTTGAATGATAGTTTTGTTCTTTGAAGATATTTGTTTCCCAGCATGAAACTTATAAAAATGAAAATGGATTAAATTAACCTGAAAAATACAGAGATTCTCAGATTGGATTTTATTGGATTTAAAATCTAAGTTGAAGCTCTATTTTTTTCAAGAATCACACCTAAAATATAATAATCTCAAAATGGAAAAAAAACAGTTACACAAAAAATCCAACCAAAATAAATCTGGCAGAGTAATACTGATATTAGAAAAAACACTTTATGGCAATATCATTATTAGGGTTAAAAAAGTTGATTACTTAATGATAAAATGATCAATTCACCATGATGACAAGGACTACTAGAGCTGATCAATATCCATTTTCTCCTCTTCTTTTTTGGCACACAACTAGAATACTTTCATAGGCTTCTTATAATTTTATTGGGATCATGCAGTTGACTTTTAGCCATTGGAATACGTCCAAAAGACATTTGCCACATCTAGGTCTGGCATGTTAACTCTCTTGATTTGTGACTTTTCAGACTTTCTCCCCATTCTGCAGTGATTTTGGAAATGTTGAAAATGGATATGCACTAGCTACTGCTATATGCCTTCCATTTTCCCCCTTACTGATCAGAGTTTTTATTATAGTTAATTCATGATCCCTTCGTTTATATTAGATGTGTGTGTGCATGTTTGGGAGTGGTGATAAAGATAAGTTGTGTCTTCAGTTCATAGGATTCCACTTCAGAAGAAGCCAAATATTCATGTATGGAGAAGACTGCACATTCCTTGGATATCTTAAGACTTTGAACTGAATGTATTGACTGGAAGGGACTTTCATTTGTCTTCTCTGGGGAGGAGATGAGTATATTCTGTGTGTAGAAATAAGAGTAAAATGCATTTCTCAGAAGTCTTACAGTTGGGTTGAAGTCATGTGGACATAAGTGATCTATGCCACTTTAGTCCTGGGACACAAAAATCATTTATTTGCTCCATCCTCCCTTTTCTATTCCCATCCTGGGGTGCCCTTGGAGACTACATGATGAAGATTGTGTGCCAAAAGAAGAAAGATGATCAAGTCCTTGATTAATTGCATTGTTCAATAAACCAAAACTTGGGTCTTCCCAAAGAAAAATTAAATAAATAATCCTCAGAAAGATTGATCAATAATGCAAGGAAAGGGCACTAGTAAATAGTATCAGGAATGAAAGTAAAATAATTATAGATATGGTACAAATTAAAATATAAAAAATCATAACAAAATTATTAAAATTTTATAAAAATAAATTTTAAAACACAAATGGAAAATTCTCTATCCAAGTTTAAATCACCTAAATTAACTTGAGAAGAGTAAACCTGTATCTGAGGATACAGCAATCACAGAAATTGAGTCAGGAGGCAAAAAGCTATCCAAAATAAAGGCACCAAGGCCAGACACTCTTAGAAGCAGGTTTTACCAATACTTCAAAGGACAGAAAAATCCCTCTTTTCAACAAAATATGATAAAAAATAGAAAAAGAACCAAGTTTTACAGCAAATTTTATAAAGTTAGTATATTCTGCATACTAAAACTAGAAGAACAAATAAGAGAAAGAAAAATTATAGTATACATGCAAATGAGCATACGTGCAAATACCTTAAAGTGTTGACAAACTGAATCAAGTATTTTAAAAAATATGTTATGGTCAACGGTGGTTTATCCCAGGAATAATGTTTGAGTGTTATAAAATTCTCATTAGTATTAGGCCAATAATGCCTATTATTCCACCAATAACCATCATTGCTCTGGAGTTTCTAACCAATGAAATAAAATAAGAAAGAAATAATAGTTGTATAGATTAGGGAGACTCACACACTTATTATCTGAAGAATATTTGCGTAGAGAATCCAGTAATGTCTACACCTAAACAACAGGAATTAATATGAGAACTAAGCAGTTTCTGCATGCAAGAGCAAGGTACCAATATCAATAGAATATCTGTATGCCAGCTGCTAATGAGACTGACACGTGCCTTAACATTATTCTGAGCAATGCATAAATCAGTGTCACTGATATTTCCCTACTAGATGCTGATATTTCAAAGATAGATTAATAAAACTGTGCTGTTATTTCAGGAATAAATGAATAGACTAATAAAACAAAATGGAGAGTCAGGAACAAACACACAGATGTGAGAACCTGGAGTATGACAGGCAAGACATTACAATTCAGTGCAAAACGACCAGACAACTCAAAAAACTGATGCCAGGACAATTGTTAGCCATGTGGGAAAACATAAACTGTCTGCCTCAAACTATTTATAAGGATATATTCCAAATGAATGAAATTTAGATGAAAAGAGCAAAACTTTAAAACTTTTAGAACAATATAGGAGAATTTAGGAATTCAGGGTAGGGAAGGATTTCATAAACCCCGCACAAAAGAAAACTATCGTCCACTTGATAACATGAAAAGTAAAAATGTAATTCTATAAAAGACATCAAAATAAAAGAGAAGTCACAGACTGGGAGAAAATATTTACCAATGTATATAGCTTACAATGCTTCATATCTAGATTACATAAAGAGCTCCTCAGACAGATGAAGAACAGCAAAAGAGGACAAAACATAAATACAGTTCACAGGAGAGGAGACCCAGATGGCTAATAAACAGGAAAAAATGCCTATTTTAGTATCAGAAAAATGCCGATGTAACAATTGGGTTTACATATAACACAGAACATATAGATAAAACTTGAAATGACTGAAAAAAAAAAAACTCACCAAACCCTTAATGTGTTAATATGTAACACTCACACACATGCACACACACACACAACAACAAAAAACACAAAACCAGAGAGTCTGCTAATAGGAGCATAAATTTGTACAAGTGCTATAGCAGACACTGTTAGCTGCCTCTCCAATACCCATCTGCCTTTCTTCCTAAAGAACAGAAGTCCAATTTGTCCAGGACAAAAAGAGCTGGGTTCCAAATGACGGCTCATGACTAATCTAATTCAATCATGGCCATCTTGTCCCCTCTCTCTCAGCTGTGCCTGCAGATAGGAGTTCCATATGAAACTTTTCTGGCCAGTGAGACACAAAATACTCTGGAGGTGTTCCTGCAAAAACTTTTGCTGTCTCTATCCCTGTCCACCCTTCTTTCTGATTTATACTAAAAAATGTGTATACTCAACGGCGGGGTTCGGAGCTACAGCAACTATCCCGTTACCATGGAGAAAAGACAAAGAGAATTACAAACGTATCAGTTGTGGTTGTTAGGTTCTCTTACGCTTGCAGCTGAGTGCAATCCTCCTTGACAAAACCACGTTGGTGAGCAATTTGTCAATATATAGTAAAGCTGAACATGTTCTTATCCTAAAAACTGGGAATATCATACCGACTTCTATGTCCTGTAGGAAATCTTGCACATGTGCACAAAGAGGTGTGCACATGCCCCCGCTGCCACATAAATCACGAAACCCTGGAAACAATCTAATTGTCCTTAATGGGTGAACGAATAGCACATTAATGTATATTTCTACAGTAGAATAAATGAAAGAGACTTTAAAGGAATTGGCTCCTGTTAGTATGGAGGCTTGGCAAGTCCAGATCTGCAGGATAGCCTGGTAGGCCAGAGATCCAGGAAAGAGTTACAATTCCATTAAATCCAGACAAACAAACAAAATTAATTAAAATAAAACTCAGGAATGGGGAGATTTTGGTTAAAGAACTCTAGTGAATGTAATAACTATTTAAACAGAGAACTAAAACTAAACAATGTGGATATTATGTCAGAGGATAGAGCATAGATATTATTCAAGTTGATGAAGTGAAGTAAACACCAATAGGAATTGGGAAGTGATAAAAGGGAGACAGGAGGAAGCTTCTAAGCCTGCTTAGAAAATGAAAACTACTGAAATATTCATTAAAAAGGGACTGAAATTCATGTGTATTCAAATACTTTAAAACTTGAAAAGATTAGCATATTTCCATATATTCTCACATGGAAATATATCCAAGACTAATTAAGTGTGTAATGCTGGTCATAGTACAATACCTGTACATATAATCCCACTTATGTAAAAACAAAAATATATAAATTATGTGCTATATATATTTACATTTATATATGCATATCTATAAAACTGCATATGTATAATCAGAAAATGGTCTGGCTGAATTTTACATCAAACTATTATTCCTGAAAAGGGTGAGGGTTTAGGGCAGGAAGGCTTGAGATGTAAAAGTTGGTTCTTCACTTGTAATTCTATATATTTCTTCTGTTTTTTTTTAAATTTTACAATGAGATTGTGTGCTTATATAAATTAAGTAAATAATTTTAGAAAAAGTCAGATACCCATTATGTGAGTTAAAAAAAAAGAAACTACAATTTTGGAAAAGAATTCAACAAAATAGAAATCGTGATTTTTGGTTGTATTTTCCTTTCTAAAATATTTGACTTTTCTATAATAAGTCTGTGTTGATTTTGTAATTAATTTTAGGTGAGGGGAAAAATTATATACGGTTGGTGACTATATCAAACAACTCTTAGGTATTTCCTCAGACATTCTTATTTTAACCCAGCCACCACCATTGTAATTAACAGTGCATAGGCTATGCTCTGCTCCTTCTAGGTAACCAATTTCTTAGGGCTATAAAGCAACAGCACCTTTCCTCATGGCTGTGTCATTCGCTTCTCACCTTCTTCAGGACTTCCTTGCTGCCTCTGAATCATGAGAGGCTATAGAACCCACTCAGAACCCAGGCATGTCCAACTTGGAATGGCAGGAGAGAACTTTATTCAATGAGAAATAAGAGCTGGCATGTAAATTCTTCTCCTTCTTCTCCTATGGACTTTCTGGAGGAGTAGCAATTTATACAGCCTCTTAGAAGACAGTCCTTTGACAAGTAATCAGTTTGGCTTGATAGCGAACAGTGACAACTGGATAATGCACTCTTCCTAACACACCCCTGCCTCATATCCCTTTTTTCTCATTCTTGCTCTCCCAGCCACCCAGGTATCCCTTAAATTTTTTTTTTTTTTTAAGATTTTATTTATTTGAGAGAGAGAAAGAGAGACCAGGAACAGGGGGAGGGGCAGAGGGAGAAGCAAACTTCCTGCTGAGCAGGGAGCCCTAGGCTGGGCTTGATTCCTGGACTGGAAGATCATGACCTGAGCTGAGGGCAGATGCTCAACCAACTGAGCCATCCAGGTGCCCCCTTCAAACTTTTTAATATACTTACTTATAATAGGTATTTAAGTTATAACTTCAAACAACAGTATTTACATAATCTGTGATTTTTTTGACCTTTAGCCAATATGCAGCTGTTAGAATTTTGCCCATTTTCTGAGGTAAACTTTCCCCAAATGTTTGCAAAACTTATTATTAATTAAATACATATTAATTCATATTAATTTTACTGTTTTACAGAAAATACATTCGTATATATAATTGTAAATATTAAAATTTGCGGAATAACATTACTTTTTATAGAATAGAAAAATAGCAGTTTAAATGCTAAAATGTAAAGTTGCCGGAGATGGCTCATGTCTGGTAGACAAAATATAATTTAAATAAATCCATAATAAATACATGTGTAATGCCAAATACTTTAAAGTGAAGTTCAAAATTAATAGCTATACTTAAAATATGAAATTAGTGATAGATGATATGCAAACATAAGATAGAATAATTTATCTCAAAATGAACAATTAATTTATTTTTATTTTTTTATTTTTTTAATTTTTTTTTAAAGATTTTATTTATTTATTCGACAGAGAGATAGAAACAGCCAGAGAGAGAGGGAACACAAGCAGGGAGAGTGGGAGAGGAAGAAGCAGGCTCAAAGCGGAAGAGCCTGATGTGGGGCTCAATCCCATAACGCCAGGATCACGCCCTGAGCCGAAGGCAGACACTTAACCGCTGTGCCACCCAGGCACCCCAACAATTAATTTATTTTTAAATGCTGCATAAGAAATTAAATACTGTTTGAGTGAAGGATCCTCTGCCTTAAAGCATTGCCTTCTATCTTTTCAGGAGGCAAATAAAATTAATTTTCGCAATTTATGATTACCTTCCCATCTGTTAGACTATAACTCTCCCCTTCTTTGTGGAACAGAGATGTCTGATAACTTCACCACTACCCTGGAGGGAATTCTTGCAATATAGGCATTGACCGTAGCTTCTAGAACACTTGTCTCCATAGTGAGATGTATGTCCCCAAGAAGGGGTGCATACAATCAACTCAATTCAATAGATAAATGGGGATATTAAACTTTACTTATGTTTAAACTATGGATTGACTGGTGATCCATATATTGGGATCAGATCTTCTGTTAGACATTCATACTTCATACACAGTATATGAGGTATGACTGAAGAGAGAGTCCCAGAGTTGGAGGATTTTATAGGGGCATTCACATTTGCGTAAAATCGTATTACCACACAATGCCGTTCATTTGTTCTTGGATAGGTCATACAATTATATCTCCTATATTACTTAAGTATTATATAATTAGAGGAGATATTCCTATGAACAGATTTTATACAATAAGAGGGTTTATACCTTTTGTCAGGAAAAAATATTTATATCTGCTTGGGTTGAGAGCCTGCAGGGAACCCTTGCGTGCTACATCTGCATCTAGCAATGCAATCTTCCAGGCCTACAAGTGATAGAAAAGGGGAGCGTGGCGGGGAACGAGAGAGAGCAAATACAAAGCTGCCTTATCAAGTTTGCCACCATAAGGATCAGATGCTGAGACAGTTTCATGCACTCGTCTTCCACAAGACCCTATGAAGGACTTCATCTTACTTTGATTGTCCGATGGGAAGAGAAATGGAGAACTAATAATTTTCTGGCCCCCTTCTGTTAATCAAAGATTGTGATGGTTAATTTTATCTGTTAACTGGAGTGGGCCACCAGATGCTCAGACATCTAGTAAAACATTGTTCTGGATGTGTCTGCGAAGGTGTTTCCGGAAGAAATTAGCATTTCAATGGGTACAATGATTAAAGCAGTTCACCCACCCCATGGTGGTGTGCACTGAACAATCTGCAGGGCCTGAAGGTAACAAGAAGGCAGAGCGTTTTCCTGACTGCTTGAGCAGAGACACTGATCTACCACTGTTGGTGCTCTTAGTTCTCAGGCCTTCAAACTTGGACTGGAATCTACACCCTTGGCTCTCCAGCTCGTAGGATTTCAAACCACACCATTGGCTTTCCTGGGTGACCAGCTTGCAGATGACAGGTTATGGAACTTCCTAGCCTCCACATCATGTAAGCCAATATCTTGCAGTAAATCCCATTTTATACACACACATAATATATATATATATATGCATACACACACACACATATCCTATTAATCTGTTTCTCTGGAGAACCCGAACTAAAATAAAGGTTTACCCTGTGGGGCTTTAATTATTTTGAGCTCTGGCTTGTGCATGTGTGACTGCCGTGAAGTCCTGTGGCATTTAACATCCAAAGTGAGTCCCAGGGCTGGAGGAGAAGTGCTGTTAAATCGTACCCATATGAATTTGGTTGAGGTCCACAGAGTATGTTGTTGCTAGAATAAATACACAGAGACCACAGAAGCTGGTGAAGCCAAGATAAGTAAATCATTTTCCATTACAAAAAGACAGTTGTTTCAAGTGTGTATTTTACATAACAGCTTTTTTTGGAGGTAGGAGGAAGGCTTATATTTAATCAGTTCCTTAAAGAGAAAAAAATGGTGTTTTAGTAGTAAGAAAGTAACATTTTTGGGGGCGCCTGGGTGGCTCAGTCTCTTGGTTTGGCTCAGATCATAATCTCAGGGGTGGGAGATCAAGTCCCCCATGGGGCTCTGTGCTCAGCTTGGAGTCTGCTCTCCTTCTCTGTCTGCCCCTTCATCGGCTTGCACCCATGGCACGCTCTCCAAATAAATTAAGTAAGTAAATAAGTAAAATCTTTAAAAAAAAAATGACATTTTTGAGAGAAATTTATGTTATGGGGAAAACATTTGAATCTAAACATTTACAAAATTTGCAGCTTTATGCAATATCATAGCTGCAAATGATTAAGTTCGTGCACCTATAAATACTCCCTTATCTACACACTTAAAAAGATAATTTTCCAACTTATTCAAAATTATCCAAATAAAGAATTTCAGTGAGTTTTAAATTCATTTGTTTCAGACATAATAATTTTCCAACTTATTCAACATTATCCAAATAAAGAATTTCAGTGAGTTTTAAATTCATTTGTTACAGACATAAAAATATTACACCTTTCAACTGGTTTAGGAATGATGGTTGACCTTAGGGTAAATTAAAATTTACCATATAAAAGTTGCTGAAAACCTTCGTATACTTAGTAGATGGAATTAGAAAACAGAATTGGTAACTATAGTCAACAATATACTTCTTTCATTTGGATAGAAATGTTTTTGTGAGGTTTCTTATTCAATTAGGAAAGTCATTAAAATCATGTACTGAAATATACTAAACTTAGTACCGGACCTTCAAATCACTCAGTTACAAAATTTAAATCAAGAGTTTAAAAAAATAAAGGATTTCCCATTGTAAAGTGTTTAACAATAATTTTCTAGTGAGAGCAAAAATACTTTATAATATTAACAATAAAATGAAATGGTTTTACACTTCGCTTATTTCACTTAAATTTTCATTCTTTAAAATTTCTTTTGTAACAAATATCTTTAGAGTAGCATATAGGTAATTTATAATGAAATAAATATGGATATGATTGGAATTCTTGATTGATAGGAATGTGTAATAAAAAATGAAGACAGTTATTGTTGGAAGTATCATTGATGAAATAATAGTATATATATGTTATTCTTTATAGAGCTATGCCACACTGTCTTTAGGACAATATCCTTAGCTGAACAGGTACTCTGTGGGGTCCCATCTAGTTTTACTACCTGTGACCCCTTCTTGGTGGTAATTCCTAGCTATTTTCCTAATCATTTTCCCTCATTCACTTAAGACTTCAGCTACTGACTCACTGCCTTCCTGTACATCTTAATTCCTGTCATTGTTCTTAGTGATTGCAAGAACCATGTAGATGAAATACACTAAACTTTAGCCTCTCTGTTCCTTGACCTCTCCTTCTTCACTCTCTTCCTCATCTCCACCTTTGCCACCCACTCACATGAGCCCTGGGATGTGTCATCATCACCGGGAAAGAAACCGGCCTTTATCTAAACTATCCTGCTTTATGACCATCACCTCCTATTCTGTGTTACTCATCCTGGTCTTTCTTTGCTGCAGATATTTAACCACATAGTACCCTCCAACCTGCAGATCCCTCTCCTTGTCTGCATTTCAGTACCTGAACATTGGTGGAAAAAAATAGGCAGCCTGACAATACTTGAAATTCATGACAAAACTTCAAATGCCCATTCCATGCTGCCATGTATGTCTTCCTAGTAAATTTGCTTTCCACCTTCTCAGATGACTGTTTCAAATCTTTTCATCCTTAACACTCTTTCCCTGAGCTTCATTGAGAAGGAGGCATCAAAAGTGAACTCCTAAAATGTAACCAAATAGAACTCACGCCCTGGGGCCACAGGGAAGGAAATACCCTGGTTTTATCAAATCCAAAACCTTCTCTATTTCTCTGGATTTAATACGCTCTTGCCTTCTCACAGACCAAGGTCTATAGCTCCCCACCTCATACATACCTTAGGTTGTACATCTCACCCTTTCTGAACCATGCCAGTCAACATATCCAACATGCGCCATGTTAAAAAAGAAGTAAATACACATCTGTTGATCCCGCGGTCTCTTGCAGATATTGCCCAATCTCTCTACATCTTTCTCTCTCTTTTTTTAAAGATTTTATTTATTTATTTGACAGAGATAGAGACAGCCAGCGAGAGAGGGAACACAAGCAGGGGGAGTGGGAGAGGAAGAAGCAGGCTCCCAGCAGAGGAGCCTGATGCAGGGCTTGAACCCAGAACGCCAGGATCACGCCCTGAGCCGAAGGCAGACGCTTAACCGCTGTGCCACCCAGGCACCCCTACATCTTTCTCTTAAACGTGTTGAACACAGTGTCAATGCTCTTTATCACTTTCAATTAATTCTTCACCGGATTCTAATCTAGTGTCCATTTCTACTCCTATACTGAAACTCCTTTTGTCAAAGTCTCCCACAGTTTCTGCATTGCCAAAACTATCCTTCTGTCCTTCTCTCACTTGATGCTGACAGCGTATGACGCCACCAAACACACCCTCTTTGAAACCTTCTCTTCTCTCGGCTCTGTGACTTCACCCTCTCCTGGTTTTCTCTTACCTCACTGCTGCTCCTTCTCTTTGCCAAGGCTCACCGCTAACCCTCTTTTCAGTTCTACCAGAACTTTCTCCGTAAGTGATCTCATTCAGTGGCATAGATTTAAGTGCCTTCTATGCACTAATGGTTCTCAAAATTCAATTTCTAGCCCAGTGTCCAAAACTGAGCTTTTGATTTTTTTTCACAAATCTAGTTTTCTGCTGTTCCTCTTCATCTCGGTATTTGGCACCAGCATTCATCCATTTTCTTGACCAAAACTTCCCTTTCTGCAATCCCCCACGTCGAATCCATCATCAACTTCTGTTTCTACGACCAAAAAATATCTGATTTTGTCACTTCCCTCCATCTACACACAACTGTCCTAAATTAAACCACCATAATCTCTTTCCTGTACTATTTGAAATAGCTCCCCAACTGGTCTTTTTGCCTCCTTCCTTGCTCGTATTCAGAAATATTTTTTCACATAGCAATCAGAGTTATTTAAAACATGAATCAGGCCATGTCATGTGTTCTTTAGACTCATTCAGTAGTTTCTTACTGTCTTAGAAACAGATCCATACTTCTTAGGCTGGCCTACAAGACATACAATGTGGCTTCTTCCTACCTTTACAGAGTTGTTACATCATATTCTCCCTTGCTAGTTCCAGTGGCCTCACTTCCATTTCTCAAATTCCCCAAGTGTTTTCTGACACCACTGCTTTTGCACTTCCTGTTTTCTTTGCCCACAAAACTCTTACCTCAACATTTTGCACAGCTAGCTCGTTCTTATTCTGTAGGTCTTAGCTTAAATGTCATCTCCCCAGAGAGTTCTTCCTTGACCATTCAAGACGTACCTACCTTGTACATGGTTACTCTTTACTGCATCCCCTCTTCACAGTACTCAACATGATCTCTATATGGCTAATTCGTTTGTCTATTAGTTCTTGTTGGCAAATGCACATTCTATGTAGATGGAAGTGTATCTTATTTATTATGTACCTTTGGGATCTAATACAATATCTGGCACAAGATAAATTCTCAATAAATATTTATGAAGAAATAAATGAAGACTTCTTTTTCCTTGGCTTCCTGGGTGCTCCATTGCCTTGGTTTTCTTGTTATGACTCTCCAATTCCCATTTCCTCATTTATCCTCTTATGGCCCTCTGCATTAGTCTGTTCAGGCTGCCATAACAAAATATCCACAGGCTTAAACAACAAATCTATTTTCTTACAGTTCCAGAGGCTCAAAGTCTAAGATCAAGGTTTCAGGTGATTTGGTTTCTGGCGAGCTCTATTCCTTGCTTGTAGATGGCTGCTTTCTCATTACATCCTTCCCTGGCTTTTCCTCAGTGCTTGATCAGGGAAGGGGCAGAAGAAAGAGTTCTCTGGTGTCTCTTCTTATAAGGACACTGATCCATTGGATCAGGGTTCCACTCTTATGACTTCACTTAACTTCAAGTACTTTCTTAGTGGCTCCATATACAGCCAGACTGGCAGTTAGGGCTGCGGCACATGAATTTCAGGGGGACACAAACATTCAGTTTACAACACTATCTGTTTCCTCGATGATCTCATTTATATTGACAAAGTGCATGCTCAGGCCGCCAGACTGAACTCCTACACTGCATGTTTTTGATAAGTGTTATTCTGCCCTGTGCATTGTTTTCTGCTGTTATCGTTATGTAGACATAAACCTTGACTCTTCGATGATTTCCATTTTGGTATATACTCCCTTCCCCTTCTCTATACAGGACCTTAACAGCAGTTATTCTGTGTATATTTGCTGGTTAGATGATTAAATCTAAATCTACATTCCCATTCATGAACTTTCACTGAAAATCAAATTTTTTTAATCTCTGATTGCTGATTATACTTATAATTGAATTATCCACTTTGGTCTCAAATTTGTTGTGCCCCAAACTTATCATTTGCTCAACTATCAGCAAGCTTCCTCTTTCACTTTTCCTCTTTTCCTCTTTGTCGCCAGCATTACATTCCCCTGACTATTCAAGCCTAAAACTTTGGCAACACTCTATGACTCATTCATTATGTTTTCATCCATTTTATCCAATTAGCCACCAAACTAGTTATACTTTACACCTTTAACATCTTGCGTAAAACATTCTCCCTCTGAAATCTTCTTGCCATTTAAGAATTAACAGTTTTATTTTAGGATAGCCTTAGTTTTACAGAGAAGTCACAAAAGTAGTAAAGAGTTCCGTTATACTCTATACCAACTTCGCCTACTATTAGCATCTTACATTGGTATGGTCCATGTGGCACAATGAATGAAACAATACTGAAGCATTATTATTAACTAAAGTCCATGCTGTATTCAGACTTATAAATTTTTTACCTAATGTCTTTTCTGTTTCAGAATCCCATCCAGGATACAACATTACATTTAGTTATGTCTCATTAGGCTCCTTTTGGCTATGACAGTTTCTCAGACTTTACGCATTGTTGATAACCCTGACAGTTTTAAGAAGTGTTGTTTAGGTATCCTGTAGCATGTCCCTCAGTTGGGGTTTTTCTGAAGTTTTTCTCATAATTAGATTAAGATACTGAATGTTGAAGAGGAAGAGTACAGAGGGAAGGTGCCATTCTCATCGCATCATGTCAAGAGTAGATGCTGTCAGAATGACTTATCACTGTCATTGTTAACCTTGGTCATCTGGCTGAGGTTGTGTTTATCAAAGTTCTCCACTGTGAAGTTACTCTCTTTTCCCACTTTTCATGCTATATTCTTCGGAAGAAAGTCACTATGTGCAGCGCACACTTAGGGATTGGGTAGTCAAGCTCCTCCTCCTCGGGGATAGAGTAAGTATCTACAGAATTATTTGGAATTTTTCATGGAGATTGGTATGTATATATGTATGTATGTATATATTTATTTATATCAACATGGACTCATGGATATTTATTTTATACTTAGGGTCATAACAATACCATGTTACTTATTTGGTTGCTCAAATTGTTCCAGCTTTAGCCATTGAGAAATCTTTCACTTAGCTCCTATGTCCCTTTGGCATTCCTCTTTCATGTATGTGTCTGTGTGTCTTTTAAACACTTCCTTATTTTCTGGCACTATAGGATGCCCTAGGGCCATCTTGTGTATTTCCTGTTTGTATTAGTTTTCTATTACTACTTTAAAAACTTAATACAAACTTAGTGGCTTTAAACACCACAAATTTGTTACCTTATACTATGTTATAATTTTGGAGGTCAATATTCTAAGAGCTAATATTGGGATATGGACAGGCCTACATTCCTTCTGGAGAATCTAGGGGAGATTTTTTATTTTCCTTTTTCCATTTTCTAGAATCTCCCGGGTATCCTTGACTCACAGCCCCATTCCTTCATCTTGAAAGCCAGCAATGGCAGCTTGGTTCCTTTCCATGCTGCCATCTCTCTGCTTCTCCTCTTCTGCCTCTCCCTTCCCCTTTAAGAATCCTTCTGATTACATTGGGCCTGCATGGAGAATCCATGATAATCTTCCTATTCTAGAGTCAACTGAGTAGCAACCTTAAACCCATCTCCTACATTAATTCCTTTTTGCCATTTAAATAACATATTCAGGGGCACCTGGGTGGTTCAGTCGGTTAAGCATCCCACTCTTTATTTCAGTTCAGGTCATGATCTCAGTGTTGGGAAATAGAGCCATGTGTCAGGCTCCTTGTTGAGCAGGGAGCCTGCTAAAGATTCTCTCTCTCTCTCTCCCTCTGCCCCTCCTCCTGCTCATGCTCTCTCTCTCTCTAAAATAAATAACTAAATCTTTAAAAAAATAAATAACATATTCACAGATTCTGGGAATTCCAGGACATGGACATCTTTGGGTGGGGGAGGTATTATTCTTCCTATAGAATCAACCATTTCTCCAAGGACCCCTACTTCCGTTATTGGAGAATGGTATTAGAAACCAAGATTTGGACACTGGATATGCCCATTGCTGCTGGAGTATTTTGCTTTTGGGCCCTCTCAACTGACAGAGAAAGGAAATACCAGTTCACGTATATACATATCTATAAATATTTTTATATGTATCCCTCTGTACATATATTAATGAAACATGAGTTCATAGCTATGTATCCAATTCTAATGTAGCATCTGCCATTTTTTTAAATCCAGCCTTAGGCACTGTAAGCATACATTACTCTAAAGCTTCCTGAATGAGTGGTTGCCTTGGCTCTTTGTCTTATTTATTGTACAAAGCACTAGCAGATCAATTTTCCTTAAGGGCCACTTTTATCAAGGAACCATACTTAGAAACACCCAACAGTTCTCCATTCAACAACAATTTGTCCACAGCTTAGGCAAAAATCTACGAAGCCTTTTTTTTTTTTAAGGTTTTATTTGTTTATTTGACAGAGAGAGAGAAAGAGAGCACAAGCAGGGAGAGCATCAGGCAGAGGGAGAGGGAGGCAGAGGGAGAAGCAAACTCTCTTGCTGAGCAAGGAGTCCGACGTGGGCCTCAATCCTGGGACCCTGGGGTCATGACCAAAACCGAAGACAGATGCTCAACTGACTGAGCCACGCAGGCGCCCCTCTAAAATCTTTCTGTAATCAGCATCCACACTAACCATCTGAGTTTATTTTCCAGAATTCCCTATAGAACACTAATCCCTCACAGCTCTACCAGAACCCCTGCCACATGTTAATCAAGCTAGTTTCATGGTCCCTCAAAATGCACCACCTCAGTTCTTAACATTACATCTTTGCATTTCTAAATACTCTTGTCTTTAACACTTCATAGATGCTCAGTCCCACTTATTGAAAATCCTTTTAATCCTTCACATGTATTCCAGCTAACATCAGTATTTCTCTTTTTACATCCTATACCATTTGATGAGAGAATCCATAATGTCTCATCCTTTTAAAAATTGTTTAATAATCCTGATAAGAAGTGTTCAGTATATATCACTGAACAAACTGATCAGCTTATTATTTCTTAACTTCTCCAAGTTTGTAGGTCTTTCAAAAAAAGTCTGATCGATCTTTTCCTTCTTTTTTGCCTATAAGATTAAGGAAGGAAATTAGCTTAAAAAAATCATTAATTAAAAAAAAAAGAACTCAAAACTAGCATTAGGTTTTTGAATGTTGGTGTACAAAGGAATTATGTGGGAGACTGACAAAAAAAAAAAAAAAGCAAATTCCTGGACCTCACTTCTAGAGAGTTTGATTTGGCATCTATATTATTTTCCTGTTGCTTTTATAACAAATTATTACAAACTTAGTGGCTTGAATAACATAAATTTATCTTACAGTTCTGTAGGTTAGACGTCTAACACTGGTCTCGCTTGATTAAAATCAAGGTGTCAGCAAGGCTACATTTCCTTCTGGAGGCTCTAAAGGAGAATCTATTTCATGCCCTTTCTAGGTTCTAGAGGCTATGCACATTCTTTGGCTCGTGGCTCCATCCGTTTTCAAAGCCAGTAACACTGCCTCACTCTGCTTTTCTCCTATAGTTACATATTCCTTAGCTGATTCTTCTCCTCCATCTCCTTCTGTACTTTAAAGGGCCCTTGTGATTACATTTGGGGCACCTGGATAATCCAGTATAATCTTCGTATTTTAAGGTCAGTTCACAAGCAAACTTAATTCCACCCCAAACCTGAATTCTCTCTTGGCACGTTAACATAATATAGTCCCTGGTTCTGGGAATTAGGATGTGACCATCTTCAGGGGGCCATTCTGCCTAACACAATAGGCTGGGGTGGGGAAGCCCCGGGTTGGGGAGGGGGTGCTGGCCTTTTAACAATAATTCCAGCCGATTCTAATAAAAATAGTCAAAATACACTCTGGGAAACACTACCCTAGATATTTAAGCATAACGTGTATATTTGTTCAACTTTGAAACTCAAACAAACACAGTAGAGTTGATTTAAACAAGAGATTGATGCAAAGAGAAAATTTAAATGAGACTCCAGTAAACATAGTTATCTGGGAAGAATGGTTCACAAAAGGGAATAAAGGTATTCTAGGGGCTCTATTCCAAGGTGCTGCAGGGTGGGATTATAGTTTGATAATTAATTTTTAAAAACATTTTATAGCCTGAGTACCAAATATCAGGAAAACAACTAGAATAATTTAAGATATGAAAATATAATCTTTACTCAGTTGTAACACTATACCTGGTTAAATGTACTTTATTCTTTGATTGGTCCAATTTATTTCCACATACACATATTATTTACATCTCCATGTCCCCCATGTATATGGCATTTATGAGACATCCTGAAGTACTCTATTTCCTAAAACCTATAACTGTGCTAGGAAGAGTCTCTAATCCCTTAATGTATATTATTGAGAAGGTTAGATTTGTGGAGAGTTAGATTATTTATAAGGATGAATTCAGCTGTTTTATTGTGTAGTTTATTCTACTTTAATAGTATTTTGAAACATCGTCTACTTTTGCATAGACTGCTAATTGGTCTATTGCTCACAAGTCATATTTTATCAAAGCTCAAGAAAAATTACTTTAAAAAATTTTGAAGTGGCCATGAGACTTAGTAAGAGATGAATGTTGACAATAAGATTTTTGAAGAGTAGGTTTCACCAGTTTAGTTCCCCTATTTAAAATACAAAATATTTAAATCTACTTATGTGCTTAATTTTTCTAAAGCAAAGTATTTTTTAGAGCTCAAGCACGGAAAAGCTATTCACACTATTATGTGGGAGAATAGAGAACTTTAGAGAACTATGAAGTTTTAATAAATGAGCATGTGAATTAATTAAACCAATATTGGGTCAAATCCTACTTACCTGAAGCATTAATTCTCAACAATCCATGAGTGAAGTATAATTATCTGTCATTCTTTAATGAGGAAACATTCTATCTTGCGTGATTTCTCCCAGCTCTCATAGCTATTAAGTAGTGGAACTAAGTAACTATTCAAACTTGGATTTCTGATCTCCACGGTAAATGCTCTTACTAGTATAATCAGACTTCTATATGCTTTATTCACGGTACCAATTGTTATAATTATCATCATTATTACTATTTGGTCGGGAGACAAAGTTTCACTTTATTTATGATTGAGTGTGTGCTCATTAATCTACAATGGCAGAAGGCAGACTCTGGGTGGAGAAAGGTTGGCCAGTGTTTGGCCTTGAAATCGGGGGTGATGTCTTCTAGGGCTGGGTCTTACTGCTGAACCAAAGAACTAATTTCCAGAACTTAGTAATCAGTCAAGAGTTGGTATTAGGGTATATAGTCCATAATTTCAAGTGGTTCAGTATCCTGTAAGTCACTGGAATCAATGTCCTTCATATTTAACAATTATTTTCCATATGAAATCTTTTTGGGTATTTAGGTATTTCAGTTTTCAAAATATGTTTTTACTCCATTTTATCATCTACCAGCTTGCTCTGCTCCCAGCTGTAGAAAATGGAGGTTAGCAGAGTCCAGATCTTGACAGCATGGGTGAGGACATACTTCTATACTAGTCCATGGCCTGGTCAGTAGCCAAGACCCCACCAGGATGAGGCCCCTGCACCAGGACCTCCCTCCCCCCATGCTAGGTGCTTTGAGGGCCACAAATCAATTCTAAAAAGGTGCTGATTGTCCACCCAAGCCAGACTGCTATGATTTCCTAAATCTTTCTCTAGTGGTATTTAAGCCAGCACTTGACTTAAAAGTCAGCAAAAAATCAGTCAAATCAGGTAATTAGTCTGTTTTCCAAACCCGAAATTTATCCAGTGGAATTTAGGTATTATATAACTCAGTTTGTCAATCCAAAATACTACTAAGCGGTGTTTTCTGGAAGTATGCAACATCTACCAATGATAATATCCAAGGTGATATTAAGAGGCACTGGACATGACAGGAGGTTCATGGATAGGGCACAAATTAACATCAAATAACAAAAAGAGACCATTTTATTTTCTTTGCAAACATCTTTCGATCCTTGTGATTTTATCAAGGAAGAAGTTCTAGTTCAGTGTTAATCTATGTCTAAACTTCTCAGATCCTCCATTTTAACAAGGCACAGCACATTTCCGAGAGTTTTCATCAAGCAAGAAACTGGCTAACATAAATTACCACATATTGTTATTTTTACTGTATCGTATTAATATTTATTGCTCCTTTCCATTTACGGCAAATGATTCTGGTTTTCTATTTGTAGTAATGATATAAAATTTCAACTTCATGTAAATGTATTAAATAAAAACAGTGAATACATTTCAGGGAAAAAAATATGGTAATGCTGGTGATACTATAATGAAGCAAAAGGTGAAGAGGAAATAGAAAGGACCAAAGATTGGCAAACACTGGTAGAGAACAAAAGGAAGAAAGCTGACCTGGCTGTTTGGAGGGGTTCTGCCACTAACTTGTTAGTAACATTGGGCACATCACTTAACATGACTGGATTTTAGTTTCCATATCCTTTCTTTGAACAGTGCGAGCTAGATAATCTCTAAGGCCTTTTTTAGCAATAAAAATTTGCAATATAATTAGAATTTTACTAAAGTTAAGGGTAAGGTTCAAATAAATACTTTTGGCTGGAAATATATTTTCAGTCCTATTTGATTTGGTGCATATATATTTTTATCTCTGATTTTCGGTAAAGTCACTGAAGTCCATCTTCTGTCTTCCTTACTTTTCTTTCTAATCAAAGTTTATCTGTACCTTATGACCACTTGGATTTCTTCTCAGCTGCTAGTATGGAACGCAATCTGGTGTACACATCATCAATGAAAGGCTATGCTACGTGATAGTCTATTGAGTTATCCCCTCTGGAATATTAGTGTGTCTTAATTGTGCACCCTTGGGAATGACAGTCCAATGAACCATGGAATTCCAGGCCCATGGGAGAAATTTTGAGAGGCCTTTCCTTTCCTTTCCTTTCCTTTCCTTTCCTTTCCTTTCCTTTTCTCTTTTCTCTTTTCTCTTTTCTCTTTTCTCTTTTCTCTTTTCTCTTTTCTCTTTTCTTTTGTTTTTTGTGAGAGAGCAAGAGTACTCCTGCACATAAGCATGGGGGGAAGGGCAGAGGGAGAGAGAATCTTAACAAGGGTGGAAGAGGGGAAGAGGGAGAGGGAGAGAGAGACTCTTAAGCAGGCTCCACGCCCAGCTCAGAGCCTGACGCTGGGGTGATCTCACTACCCTGATGTCATGACCGGAGCCAAAATCAGGATGGACGCTTAACCAACAGAACTACCCAGGTGCTCTGAGAGGTTTTTTTAATGCTCCTTAAATAACAATTTAGGCAACAGTCTGTCATTTACATATAACAAATCCAAATTAATTTTATTGCGAGACAAGGAGAAAATCAATACTAGAGTTGAAAAGATCTTGGGTTCTAAATAGAAGAAAGATTTTGGGTTCTGAACAGAACATATACCCTCTCTTCCTTCAGACGATGTCTTTCCTTTTCAAGATGAAGGCAGAGAATCTTTGTTTTGTTCACTGCTTTATTCTCATGGTTTTAGAGTTTATATAAAGATACCTTTATATTTCCCAGAGGCTCAGTTTCATTGCAAGCTTATGGCAAGATTCCATTTAAGTATATTATCAAGGTCCATATGTCAGTATTTATTAGAAAGTGGAAATAAGGGTATCATTCTTCTTGCCTTACTAGAATTTCCAGTACTGGAACCTCTGTCTCAAAAAAAATTTTTTTTAAAGGAATCCTGTCTCAAGGCTACCCCAACACAATCCCATCACACAGATATACCAGCCTTCTGGTACAGGATGGCAAAATATTTGCCAGAAAGTCTCCCTATTGCTCTTGGCATTCAGCCAGACCACACCTCTAAAGGATTTACTAAACAATTTAAAGAGAGGTCAATTTTTTTTTTTCTTTCCAGATATGCATTTCACTGTCCTCTTCTCTGCAGCCTTAGTCAAAGGTTGGTTTTAGACTGAGTATTCCTACAAATTCAGCCTACCTGAGACTAAGATCTGTGTGTCTCTCTTAACTATACTTTCCCTTGGTTCTACTGTGTGTGATTTTGCTTCTCCTACACTAGACAGTTGCTATTTCTTCTTGGTTGGCTGGCTTCCCACTAGATCCAGATACTGAAAAACAGGTTAGATTTGTTTAGTCCGTGTCTGTCAAGGTTGGGTTCCTTGGGTGGAGGAAATGATTTAAATGAATCTCACCCATTTTGAAACAACTCCATCAAAGGCTGCTTACAAAATAAGGCAAATGGATTTTGAAATTGCTGTCTTGAATATATATCATTGCAAAGTCTACTGCCAAATTTTTTATTACTTTAAGTGCCTATATGTCAAGTCTAAATTCCAGCCCTTTCTCACCATTTACTAAAGTCTAGACTGTGAGACCTCATTGAGAACTACTTCTGCAAATCCCACTATTTGTCTGTGTGAGCACTTTCATTCATAATTAAGAAAAACATTACCAGTATAAACCCCGCAAAATATTCATTTTGTATTGGGATCACCCCAAAAGGCACTGGCAATGGAAAAAGTGATCTCCTTTCCTTTTATGTATGCTGTAATGCTAATTTTCACTTCTGGGGTAGATTATTCTTCATATATAGCTGGACTAGGGGAGCAAGTGTGATACTACGGGGGGAGGAAGAGTGGAATTTGCCAAACTAATTACTCTCGATTACTCAATTATATTCAGTTGTAGTTTAAGATACTTTAAGTCTGGCTTATGGTTATTATTATTATTATTATTATTATTATTATTTCAGCCCATTGGTCACAGTATAGGATTGTCTGAGAATCCTAACTCAGAGAATTCAAGAGAAGGTTTTCTTCCAGTATAGTCATAATAAAATAACAATGATCAAGAGTTGTTATTATCTGTGCTTTTGATCTCATTCCTTTTTTTGGATGAATGTGAAGAAAAGTTAAATTAAGTAGAAAGCCAAGGAAATAACTAATCTCTAAATGTCTCAGACCCTAATACACTTGAATTTTTTCCCGAATTACTTATGCTTCTTTAGTTTGCTGAATTATGTACTGTACTACAGACATTATACTTTGATCTCTAGGTCTGAGGCTGGCAGGCTAAACAGTGACCAATGAGTTGGGGACTCCTGGGGACAAACAATGCAGTGATTCAAAATGCTCTTCCTGAGTGCTGTCTTTGCTCATGGTCTTGGGCAGGTCACTTCACCTCCCTTAGTCTCAGTTGTCTCATCAGTAAAATGGAAGAATAATGCCCACATTATAGAGAATCTTGCTGTGAAGATTAAAGATGATGTTTCTGAAATAGGGCATGGCAATGTTGGTGTTTTAAAATGTTACTCATTATAATGATTCCTTTTAAGTGAGAGGAAGCTACCAGTATAGTCTGTATTATTTCTAGATGTTAGTAGCATAATTACCATTGTGTAAATCAAAGCTAATTCCCAGTTCCTAGCCCTATGGCTGGACATTTTTTTCTGCTACTGTAATAGTGTTGGAGGCATAAACGGTTCTCTTAATTATATGTTATGCAAGTGGAACAATTAGTAATGGTTATTTATAAAGATTACAAATCTATTTCTAAAATAAATCAACCACATAGGAACACCTTCAAAACCCATTTTCTTACACTGATGACATTCTTTTACTCTTAAGGTCCATAATGTAATTTTATTTCTATAAAGATCAGCTAACAACTTCTAATAATGCATCTGCCTCACAGCTGTCCATTTGCATTACCATCTATGGTTAAGCAAAAACAGAATAACAGGCTTTCTCTATTTAGGACATACTAGTCCCTTGACTGATATTTATTACAGTTCATGAAGTATGGGATATGGTCTGATTGCAAAATGTGATAATCTACGTTCTAAGAGCTTATGACAAAAACAATAAGGAAAACTGCAAATAGATTCCTTTGCATTGCCTAACGGTGTCATCTAAGCTCCATGAAGGCAGGGATCTCTGTTCCGTTAACTGTATTCTCAGACTTTAAAACAACTTCTGGAACAGACTAAGCACTGAATAAATACTTGTTGAATAACTGAGCTTAGATTTATTATGCCATTAATAAGCAGCTCTTTTATTTTCGCATTTAAGTTTTTGTGTCTTAGAGCCACACCAACATAATATGTGAATTTGATATTACTTAAAAATCATTGAAAAGTGAGCATTTCTTAAAATAAGACTTTATCTACCTGAAATAAATTAAAACAGCAGAGTTTTTCTCCAGAAAGATAATAAAATATAAGTAATTTTGAAGTGTTGATTTTGAAGATAATCTATTAGTGTGCCTGGTACGTGGTAGATGCTCACTGAACATTTCTGGACCAAAATACCTGATTTAATCAAATGTCTTACACACGTGTACACATTGTTTCCAATATACCTGTTTATAATGCATATGATTGTTTTATGTATTCTGGTAGTAGACAATAATTCAAATATTATTACAGGACAAATTGAAGCAGAATATTCTGTAACATAGATACATTAGGCTAACTTATTAATCACTTGATTTTTAGCTTCTAGGATCTGTAATGTAGATTCATAAGTTTATTTTTAAGAATGAAATGGGTAATTTATTTTTTTTTTTTTTTTATTTTTTATTTTTTAGCTTCTAGGATCTGTAATGTAGATTCATAAGTTTATTTTTAAGAATGAAATGGGTAATTTATTTTTTTATTTTTTTATTTTTTATTTTATTAATCACTTGATTTTTAGCTTCTAGGATCTGTAATGTAGATTCATAAGTTTATTTTTAAGAATGAAATGGGTAATTTATTTTTTTTTTATTTTTTTTTTTAAGATTTTATTTATTTATAAGACAGAGATAGAGACAGCCAGCGAGAGAGGGAACACAAGCAGGGGGAGTGGGAGAGGAAGAAGCAGGCCCATAGAGGAAGAGCCTGATGGTGGGGCTTGATCCCATAACGCCGGGACCACGCCCTGAGCCGAAGGCAGACGCTTAACCGCTGTGCCACCCAGGCGCCCCTGAAATGGGTAATTTAAAAAATGTTACTCTAACAACTCAATAGTGTCAATTCAATTTTAAAAGCCATTAAGAATTTAGTCATTCTAAACTACGAAATACAATGTAGAGCAGGATTTAATTACCGATGCATCTTATTTTTAGTCATATTTTCCCCTCATGAGTGAAAATATTCCTGACCATTCTTTCACCTCAGCTTTTGGGGACAAACTTAGATTCTTTCCACATAAAATTTTTTAATTGTTTGTTCGTTTGTTTGTTTTATTATAGCAATAGCATTCTAGAACACTTGAAAGCTTAGCTAGAACAAGTGAAGGCATTCAGGACGTTCTTAATTTATTTTTTTGGACTATAGTAAATGACAGCATTAATCATTTTTTTTTATTTGTTTGCTTTTTTTTCCCTCTGCAACTCTAGACCTTAAATGCCTTAGATCTAAATCGAACTATTAACTTTGGATGTTCTTGGTAACTAGGTCTAGGAAATTATTCCCTAAATATGGCATTGCTTGAAATACTAGCTGTTGAAGCAAGAAAACTGCATAGTTTCTGTAAATTCATTCTAGTAGTAAAATATTATGGAAAAGAGGGGAAGTTATATTATAACTAGTTCTCTTTCCCCTCTCTCTGCCCCTCATGATATTTAAAAAAAAAAATTAGCTGCTGCTTTTGAGTAGAAAATAGTCTTTTTCCATTTTGGCAGTGTGTGTGTGTGTGTGTTTGTGTGTGTGCGTGTGTACTGTGCACGTACATATGTATGTAAGAAATTAGTGAGTATGTTTTCCCACACCACCCAAACCAATAGACACTAACTTCCATAGGCCTTGGACAGTATATTTCAGAGTTTACATTAGAAAATGGTAGGACTGTTCTAATCTATAAACTACTTCCTTGGAATCTGGGTTTCTTGTTAGATTGCAACAGTTAACCCTTTCAGGACAGGATATCATTTTCTTAAACTATGAATTGATGTCATCTGATGATGACTCATCATTATCCTGAGCGAAAAAATTTGCCTGGCAAAATTAATGTAGTCAGTTACCAGTTTAGCCACAGGTCACTGTCCAAAAGTTTGTTTGTGAGTTTGCTGTCTGAACATGGAGCTAACATATATTCTCAGAGAAGAAATTTTTTAACGTTAAGACCAATAGAATACATGGTGTGAAACTGGAGATCTTTAATAACAGAAAGCTAATGCATTCAAGATAACGACATTAAATATAGGACTTTCTGTCTTACAGACAATTGTGCGGTTATAAACCCTGAGCAAAGACTGCAGTGTTGAATTCACAGAGCTCCAGCACGGTCAAGTTTTACGAAGACTTTTCTCCTAGAAAGAGCAGGAAGTAGTTGACTGTAGGAGCTGAATTTCATTGCTACTTTAAGGGTCTTGTTCATAATCTATGCATGGTCTCTCTGCGTTCCATCTCACTATTTGGCTTTGCCTTTAGTAGTATCACAGAAGATGTATTTCCCTAGGATCCAAGTTTATTTCATTTAAAAATTCTTCCTTAATATGTTTTTCCTACATTTCCTACAGTAACAGGGACATTTCTGGATTGGTAAGCTCTTGGTTCTTCAGAGAATGCAACAGGAAATCTACTGAAAATTATCAATAATGCAACTTTTTAATGGATTGCATGCTTGGTTACAGAATGGTTCCTGAACAGTTTTTTCATCCCCTTTTGGTGATTACTAGACAATGAAAGGACTAAATGTCTTTTTGCATCTGCAACTGCATTTATCAACACTGTATTCTCTGCAGGGGCACTTGGGTGTCTCGGTGCTTAAAGCCTTTGCCTTCGGCTCAGGTTGCGATTTCAGGATCCTGCATGGGGCTCCCTGCTCAGAAGGCAGCCTGCTTCTCCCAATCCCTTTGCTCTTTGCCGTCCACACCAACACCCCCAC
Organism: Ailuropoda melanoleuca; assembly: GCF_002007445.2. NCBI lineage: Eukaryota > Metazoa > Chordata > Mammalia > Carnivora > Ursidae > Ailuropoda > Ailuropoda melanoleuca. The sequence goes on along the minus strand of NC_048220.1, from coordinate 60,589,562 downwards.
ACACACACCAACAACCCCCCCCCACCTCGGCTCGTGCTCTTGCTCACTCTTTCCCTATCTCAAATAAATAAATAGAATCCTTAAAAAAATACTGCATTCTCTGTAAAACTTAAAGGGGCATGATAGCTTCAGGAAGAATACAGTTGGCCTCGTGAGAAACCGTGAGGAATGCTTTGTGAATGTATAATTCAATTTTGAACAGTATGCTTTGTCAGTGATCCCTCTGACAGCGTGTGTATAGTATGCAGTAGGACTGAAGGAAAGGTATTTCTACACATGCACTCCGTACATACGTTCCCTCTATTCTGCTGTCCTGGCAAAATCTCTCTGAACATGCTTTGGATGACATTTGGAGAAGTGGATTCTTTCAAGTTTGTAATGCATAGGAGAGCAGACTTTTTCTCTGGGCATCACAGTTGACCAAATTGGTGTACTTGTAGGACACCAGTGACGTGTTTGATTAATATATGTATGTACATGATGGCATGCAATACTGTCACCTAAGGAATCCTCAAGATTTCAGCGTGAAGAAGGGAACACAAGCACAAACTTCAAAAAGCTGAGACTACATAACCTTTTTGAGAATCTACGGAATAGTCACAAAAACTGTCATGCACTAGGCCAAGGACGAAGCTTCAACAGGTTCCAAACATTAATATCAGGTAGACTATATTTTCTTACCAAAGTGTGGGATAATTGGAAATTGATAACACATGAAGACCTTTGAAAATTGTGCGAGTCTGTGATATAAGCAGTGATATTCTCACTAGGTTACTGATTCTGCTTAAGGAATTTAAGTTTTTTAAAAACAATGGCAGGTAAGAAGAATATCCTTTAATAATACAGCACATTTATCAATAATCTAACATAGGTGAAGCAATGTTTAGGAGATAATCTCATTAACAGAAAAGCTTGGGTACTAGTCAGGATGGTTCCATGTTGTTTTTCCGTGCAAATATTTGGTGGAAACAATGAATGATTTTCTTTTTCTTTTGTTCTTGTGTATTTTACAATTTTCTATAATTAGCATGTATTACTCTTAAAAATGAGAAAGAAAAATGTCAAGGAAAATAAAGAGAATACTTCTGACAGGAAGCAGCTTCCAAACATACTCTGAGAGTAGCCTCCATCAGAAATAATCTAATTCTAATTCATTCTAATAAAGTATTTTTTTTTTGGTAACTCAGTAATTCACAGAAAATCAAATCTACTATACATTTTGGTTTGGTAAGGAAATCATACTTAAAAATTAACACCCTCAGTTTCCTTAGAAAAGAGTAAAGTCAGTCCTTTCTCAGCATTTACATTTTGTTAAGGGTAGCAACTAGATTTATTTAAACTCACGAGTGTAAGTAAACTCGGCAGTAACCATCTATGGCCCTGTAGCTGAAAGTGTTGCTGTTCTATCTCCATCCTCCTGGCCGTCCCTGAAGGTCGTCTGCGACTGTGGTGGACACTTGCTGGACTACCAAGAGCTTCCTGCCTCAAGCACTTCGATCTCTGCCTCAGGGACTTCTCTGGCTACTTGGAGGAATGCTGGACCTAAGAAGAGAGCTGGCTGGCAGTGACTCTGAGTTAATCCTCCATTAGCAACCCTTAAACAAGGAGGGTAGAACTGAGGGATTTATACCCCAGCGTCCTCACCTCAGGATACTCAGAGGCACCTTCTGCATATTTCTCAGAGGGTCTTCAGCAGGAGTGGGCCCCACAGTAGAAACCTGTGCCTTATTTTCCCTCCGGTTTTATTGAGGCTAATTGACATATAAAATTGAATATATTTGAAGTGTGCAATGTGATGATTTCATATATGTGTACATTGTGAAATGATTACCACAATCAAGTTCATTAACACATTCAGAACCTCACATAGTTACCATATTTTTAATTGTTGTGATGGGAATGCTTGAGATCTACTGTTTCAGCAAATTTCAAGTGTTATTAGCTGTAGCCACTGTGTTGTCCATTAGCTCCCCATAACTTACGCATCTTATTGCTGAAAGTTTGTACATTTTGATCAGCATCTCCCAATCTCCCCACACCCCAGCCCCTGGCAACCACCACTCTATTTTTTATTTCTGTGGAAACCTGCTCATTATTAATGTGCTTCTTTTTTTGGCATTCTTCCCTCTACGATCTCATTTCCTCACTCTCACTACTTAGACATACTACTTGCATTCAAATCCTTATGTCAAGATCTGCTTTCCGACCGGGGAATATAACCTCAATTATATTTGCATGCTAGATTTTAGATAGTTTCTTGAAGCCAAGGGCTTTTTCATGTTTACTCTGGAATCCCTGGTACTTAACATGTCCCCAGCACATGTAAAGATAAGCTATTTTCCTAGGTCTCAAGTAGCTCTGAATCCAACAGGGAAGACAGCCACGTAGTCTTCAGAACAAGGTAGACTGGATTCTTTTCTCTAAGAGGTACAACAAAAGTGCTACGGGAAGTAGCCACTAATTTTACATTTGCAGATTGGGAAAGGCTTCAAGGAGGAGGTGGTATTAAATCAGGTGTTAAAGGATGTCTAAGATTTTGACAAGTGGAGAAAAAGGAGGGAAATGGCATCCCAGGAAAGTAAAAGAACAATAGCAAAGTCACAGACGGGTTGGAGTACATGGAATCCTAGAAGGAAATAATAATGTTCTTGCCCTGTATGTTGGGGTACATGAAGCAAAAGTTGAGAAAGCAAAATAAATGTAAATTAGTTCATGGCAGCCTGGACATTCGAGGAAGCCCTGAAGAGTGGAGGAAGAATGTTTCAGAACTGTACACATAGAACTATTTTTTTTCATGTGACTTCTAAAAAAAACCTCACCCACGCATTGACAGTCACTTCCTTTGCTAACATTATTTTGAGAGTCTGACTCACTAATAGAGCATTTTTCCTGAAACTCAAGACATTTAGAATGTTTTCTTTTCTTTTTATCTTCTTTCTTAAAGAGGACAACAAAAAGAGACAGGAGCTCCTCTTCTTGCCTGATATTTCGACAAATGTTTATACCTTGTGTTGTCTATTTGATTAGAATTCATTTTTTTTAAAGATTTTATTTATTTATTCGACAGAGATAGAGACAGCGAGCGAGAGAGGGAACACAAGCAGGGGGAGTGGGAGAGGAAGAAGCAGGCTCATAGCAGAGGAGCCTGATGTGGGGCTCGATCCCATAACAACAGGATCATGCCCTGAGCTGAAGGCAGACACTTAACTGCTGTGCCACCCAGGCACCCCTAAAATTCATTTCTTTAAGCCTTCCACTTTGAAGCTATCATGAAGCCCTACTTTTTCCTGAAGGGGGCTATGATGTGAGTAGTTCTTCTTATCGTATGAGTACATTTTGTGGACAGGAAAGGCAGGGAGGCCAATGTAAGGATCATGGAGTATAGTTGGGTGAGACAAGCATTGGTCTGGAAACCAGAAGACATGGGCCCTAGCTCTGAATCTGCCTCACCCCAGCTTTCTGGCCTTGGGCAAGTCATTAAAATGTTTACTGTCTTTAGAATGATGTGTTGGACTAGAAGATCTCTGAGATCTCTTCTAGCCCTAAACCCTTATGATTAAATAGAGGTCAGAGGATAAAACCAAGTCTCTTAGGCATGTCCCACACATACACAAAGTTATCAGAAAGTTGAGGATGTTATAACTTTTTGGGAAAAAAATATGTACGAGCAGTATTGCCACTAGTTCCTTTAAAAGATCTGTTTTCTGATGATTTAATATAAGCCCCATCAATTAAAATAAGCGTAACAGTGCTCATATAAAATAGTAATTTTCTAAAATGCATCTGATGGCACCAGGCCCTGAGGTATATTCCATTAGTTGCTCTAAGATAATAGAATTTCATTAAGAAATGAGTCACAAGCAAAGGACTAGGTTCTGAATGTATGCTATTTCCCAGGTCAATGTAGACATTATTAATGGGTGGTAGTCTGTTTTGAGATCTAGTGCTCTTTAAGATATTGTTGTAGCACAAAACAAGAGATTTAAAAAAATTGGTTGCTCCTATATCCATATATACTGCATAAAATAGTAGTCAGGGCAGTAGTCATGAGTATTTCACTATTACCTTCTTTCACCAGGTACTTTCTAAATCAAGTTTTGTTGTTGTTGTTTTTTAACTGGAAAATTCTCGAGATTGTTCTGTGAGTGTTTTTCTCCCAGGTGATAATGATGGAAAAGTTTTAACTTTTCCAGAAAAGCAGAAAAATAACTGTGGAAGCAGTGAGCTCAGGGACGGAGAGTGTATGAAGGAGGAAGTCCTTTAGCCCAAGGGTGGCTCTTGTGTGAGAATGCAGAACACAGCAGCATTCTAATCTTAACGTTTTTTATTTAGAAATCTGAAGCAGAGTACCAATATTATCAAGGGAACCTGGAGAGAAAAACTGCTATGCTCAATAAATATTTTTTTTAATCATATTGGATTTTAGAAACCTTTAGCCTGATTGTTTACTTTTCAGACATCAAACAGTTCAGGGGAATACAAAACAAACTATACTTTGAACCTAAGAGTACAATGTCAAAATAACTATTTTCTTTCTAAAACATTTGAAAATACATCCAGGGTGTTCTTAAGGAAATTCTAGATCCACAGGCATTAAAGTCACAAAAACAATTTTGGTGAGAAGTGCCGAGGAGACCAGGCAAGAAACAAGAAGAGAGAAAGAGAACTGTATCACAGCCCTCTCACTCTGTGTCAGGTAGCTGACTGATGCTTTGCATGTATTGATTTATATAATCCTCGCAAACACGTTTGTGTGGTAGGTATTATCTTCGTTTGATAGTCACTAGAACTGAGATGCATTAAGTTAATTAACTTGCCCAAGATACTGTAGCTGACAATGTTAGCGATCTCATTTGATTTCAAGAGTTGTGCTCTTTTGAACACCATGCTGTGTTTTGCATCAGATTGTGCACCTTTGCTGGAGTAAAGGTGTACACAACAACATTTACTTTCCAAGAGTCAAATCGTCATTGTAAGATTTTAACACAAGCTTGGTACAGGTCCCAGTACCTAAGTCAATTATTGTTCACCTACCGCATACTTGAGTATCCTAGGGCGCACTTGGCAGGCTGATGGCAACTCAGTTTAGACTGCTGGAGGGTTTGATGCACTTGATGGGAGAGACTGAGAACTGCACTGCTAGGGGCCTGGGACTGGCCTGAAGTCCAAGCCTATTGACAAGACTGGACTAGGGTAAAGCCAATGAAGCATCAGCCTTGGGAATTAAATTTAAAGGGAAGCCACAGGGGCGCCTGGGTGGCACAGCGGTTAAGTGTCTGCCTTCAGCTCAGGGCGTGATCCCGGCATTGTGGGATCGAGCCCCACGTCAGGCTCCTCTGCTATGAGCCTGCTTCTTCCTCTCCCACTCCCCCTGCTTGTGTTCCCTCTCTCGCTGGCTGTCTCTATCTCTGTCAAATAAATAAGTAAAATCTTAAAAAAATAAATAAATAAAGGGCACCCACAATGCAGTAATTAAGGTAAATAATATTTTAATGTGACTTCTTTTTTTTTATATATATATTTTTAAAGATTTTTATTTATTTATTTGACAGAGACAGCCAACGAGAGAGGGAACACAAGCAGGGGGAGTGGGAGAGGAAGAAGCAGGCTCATAGAGGAGGAGCCTGATGTGGGGCTCGATCCCATAACGCCGGGATCACGCCCTGAGCCGAAGGCAGACGCTTAACTGCGGTGCCACCCAGGCGCCCCTTAATGTGACTTCTTAAGAAATAAAATGAGCAAATTATAGCCATGGGCCAGCCACCTGTTTTTGTAATTAACACAAAATCTCCCAGTTCCAAACTGTTCCAAACAGTGGCCTTTCTTTATCTCCCAGGAATCTGAGGAAGAAGAAACATCTGACTGAAATCAGAATTAATGATTACCAGCTGAGGCTGGGCACTCTGTTTTGGGGCAAGGGGAGAATATTTTCTCTGGTCCTACCCTGCAGGAGTTTCCTATGTTCTTAGTCTAACTCTTGTTAGACTTAGGATGACCAGATGTCCTGGTTTACTCAACTGTCTAGGTTTTAGCAGTGAAAAGACCACATTCCTGAAAATCCCTCAGTCCCGGTAAACCATGAGGGTTGATCATTAGAGTAGAGGGCATGGAGTTATACCATTGAGAAATGAAAACTCATGGATATTGTGCTTGGGGATGACTCTTAGAGTTTAACACAGGAGAAAGAAGAGTATTTCAGTCTAAATTTGACAGTAAAAATTAGAGTCATGATCAACTGGGTAGGGTCACAAGATGATGTAATTTGTGCGTCTCAGGCTACACCAGCCTACAACACTGTATGGGGAATCACAGTTTTGGTGATTTCTCTAGCAGATATTCCCACCTGCTGCATTTGTCTCCTCTCCCCCAACCCTCCCTGCTCACTTCAGAACTGGTTCTACTTATTTCTGGAGTCCCTAGGAGGTATTGCCCCTATGATATTGAGCGAGTGCTCCCGAGCTCTACTGTTTGGCATAGACACTGGTGATCATTGTAATTGAGGGTTTGGGATTTCTGAAATAGCCAGGGTCAACACTTCCTGCAGGGATGGCCTCCTGCTTTATTGTCATGCTCACTGAATTTGCTTCCTCAGTCTCTCATCTTTTCCATAAATTCCCTGCCCATTCCCTGAACACTCCCAAGTTAGAGCTAAATAGAATTCTAATGACTTCCTAATCAGAGGCAAAGTTACTGAGAGGCTGGAGAAGTATCATTTCAAGGGCCTTTGAGAATTCTAGACTCTTTCTTATCTTTCTTAAAGAAGATCCCTGGGTCCATGCAATGGACTGAATTGTGTTCCCCCCAAATTCATATGTTGAAGCCTTAACCTCCAATGGGACTATATTTGGACACAGGTCCTTTAGGAAGTTAAAGGTTAAACAAATCCATAAGGCTTAGGGTCCTGTTCAACAGAGTCGGTGGCCTTATAAGAAGAGCAAGAGAGAAAATGAACTCTCTCTCTCTTTCTCTCTCTCCCTCCTCCTGTCCCCCTCTCCCTCTCTTTCCTTGTGCAAACATCAAGGCAAGGCCACAGGAGGATACAGTGAGAAGATAGCCAGTCTCTAAGTCAGGAAGAGAACTCTCACCAGAACTCAATCATGCTGGCATCCTGATCTTAGACTTCCAGCCTCCGAAATGGTGAGAAAACAAATTTCTGTTAGTGAAGCCATCCAGTCAATGGTATCTTGTCATGGTAGTGAGCAGACGAAGAAAATCCATTTTTCCATAAACCTGCACGGACCATTAGGAATGTAAATTAGAATCTTCTTCTCTGTGTCCCTCAACCTCAAATTACAGCAATAACTTATGGCCCAGAGAGGTATTATCAACACAGAGACAGAAATATTTTTCAGTCTGGAGAATCGATAGCAACTTAGCTATGAGGAAGCTATTGTAAGCACTGGAAGTGACCACCGAAAAAGAATGAAAACCACAAGGTGAGCTGGAAAGGAAAAGGAGGTCCTTTTGTTTGAGCTAAGGGAAACACATCTTGAACAGGGAGCAAGCATAGGAAAGTGGTGAAAAGCATAGTTCTGGACTCAATACCTCAATACTACTTATACTGATGTGTAAATAAACACATTGCTTTATCTTTCTCTGCCTCATTTCTTCATCTGTAAGGTGGAGAAAACAATAGTACTACCGAGATCACAGAGTTGTAAAAAAACCGAATTTAATAAAACGTGCAAGGCATTTAGAACAATGACTGTTGGCCAGTAAATGCTCAATAAACATTACCCATTTAATTTATAATAAGTTTGCATTGTTCCCCAAATGAATGGCATTCTCATCTCTCCAGTTGTACAAACCCTCGACTAGCCCTTGTGTCTTGCAACCATATCCAATCCATTACTATGTCTTTCCAATTTTATCTTCTAAATATTCAATTAATTGACTTCCTTCCATCTCCACTACAGAGGGGAGGTTTTCTCTGGGAAATAAAGTATTTTTTGTACACTCCTAGGGAGGGAAAAAGTGGCCAGAAAGTTTTATGACAGACTTAGATTTGTACCATTTACTGCAGTGGCCTCTTAATTCATCTGTCTTTGTCCTTCCCTCCCAACCATGGGTTCTCCACACCTTAGGAACAGTGGATTTTTCAAAAGGCAAATCTGATCCTATTACTCTTTTCTCTCCATGCCACTTCTCCAGCTAAAATCCTTTGATGATTTCTCTGCGTTTAAGATGAAAGTCAAGCCTGACATTTACCAACCTCCCTTTTCCCCTTTAACTATTCTCTGCATGCCCACTCCTATCCCAGCCATTTAGATTTTCTTTTATTCCCAGATGTGATAGTTTCCCTCTGACAATGGGATCATTGCAAATAGTCTTCCGTCTGTCCTTAATGCTCCTCCTGACCGTGTGCCCCCTCCCCTTACCTGGTTAACTCCAGGTGATATATCATAACTCAGCTCAAGCATTCCTTCCTAAGGGACACCGTCTTAACTACAACCGCCCCCTTTCCCAAACCTAGGTAAAACTTCCTTGTTATTTGCTCAATTGCCTTTCGCAGATTGTAAGGTACATGAAAGACCGTGTCTACTTTTGTTCATCATCATAAGCCAAGTGCCTAGCAGACTCTTGGTTCATATGTGATACTCAATAAATATTTGTTGAATGAAGAAAGAACGGCCAGTGGGGTGGGGTTGTATCTATTCTGCTGTTTGATGTTGTCTCTACTCTTACTCTGACACAATGCTTTGTTCCTTTCAGGCCAGTATGGCCTGGGAAACATGGGTTGTGAGTGTTATCAGTTTTCCTGTCATATTAAATTATCCGTCTTCATTGAAATATTCAAAACTGCAGTTATCTAACAAACTTTATTTGAATGCCTGAATGCAAGGAAATATATCCAAACAGCTTTTTAGGGTATAAAACGCAATTACACTCTCTATATTGAGTTTTGGATCCAAAGAGTCCTTAATTAAAACTCAGCTTCACCTACAGGATTCTTGGAGCCAGCAACATCCCTAAAAAGTGCTAACACCAATCTTTGAAGAGTTTAGAAAATAATGTTTGCAACTAGATGTAGTTTTGATTGGTATGTACCCTTTCTCTCCCCCTGTGGCTCTGAGAAAAAGGAATGGTGTTATTTACTAAGAAGCACTTAGAAAAACATTTATTGAGGAGAAAATATATGATTTTACCCTATAAGATATGGTACAGATAAAGTTTGTTTTCACATGTAGATGTAGGGACTTAACAAAATTATTTTGATCAGATTGTCTTAGCTGGTAATGGTAAAACCAAGTTTCAAAACTCTGGGGCTTTGACTTTAGAGTACATCCTTCTGGTGTGCCATATTGTCTCTGCCTCAGGGTTGCCAAGAGCTTTTCTGCTGCCCACCTGGCCAGGGGGGAGTCAACACCCATAAGAGGGTGGCTTTGGTACTACACAAACTCTAAATTCCTTCCTCCCTCCCTTCCTTCTTACCTCCCTCCCTCCTTTCCTTCCTTCCTCCTTTCCTCCCTCCCTCCTTTCCTTCCTTCCTTCCTTCCTCCCTCCTTCCCTCCCTTTCTTCCCTCTCCTTTCTAGAGGAATTGCTTGAGTTGTTTAAGGTGAGTTTTTGCTCTCTTGCCCAACATTTAACTATTTATTTTTTCATCCATGATTTTCAAAATGTTATTCAGAGTTACATGACATTAACAAATACTCAGAAATTAAGAGGATTTAATTCTTCAAGCTTTTTAAAAGTTCCACTAGTATTCCAATTTGTTACTACTGAAATATAGTTTTACCTCCTCCCACCCCCAAACCCTAAACAGAAGTTACGTGTGTGGGCACTTCAATCTTCTACAGACGAACCCTTCCATTTATTGATTTATTTAATTCTACTCCTGGAGTAAGATACAATTCAGGTAAATAATGATTTTATTGTCCCCTTCTCACACAATTTACTGAGGATTGGCACATCTTAGGGTAAATTGCAAAGACCAGAATTGGATTGAAGTGCAGCTATTACACTTCTGTGTGCAGACAACTTCCCAATAACAGTCTAAAATAGTTTTCCCACAGTGTTTTGTGAACTCACCTGCAATTTTTCTCATTGTGCTGGGATGTAATTGAGCTGAGTTAGGAGGCTCACACTCAATAGACTGCCTCTTAAAGCAGCTTAAAATTACATTTAAGATACAGAAAATGGCCTGAAACTTCATATATACATATGACATTGATTTTCTAAACTCTGTAATTTTTATTCCACATTGTATCAGCCTCACATATCTTCTGGGATCCATCTGACATTGAATCGGTTGGTTTTCCAAGCATTAAAAATTTCATATAAGATCTTAAATCTGACTTGAAATATTTTTTCTTCTCTTGCTGATTATCTTTATATTAATACCTGTCATGATAACATACTGAGATATAATTCAGTTTGTTTATGACTGTGCCAATAGCTCTATTTGTATGTATGAATGGACAAACCTAAATTCAGTTTGTTTTAAACAGTCTAATTTGCTAAGCTGCAAAAATAGAATGATTTATTCTCATGTTTATAGTTATGTAGGCAGTGAGAGGTGGGATGAAATAATAATCTTAGCAGGCATTATGGATTACATGACAGATAAAGTAAAATTTTACTAATTTACAAGTATTAACTGAGAGCCTAGTGGGCCCCAGTTATTATAAGAGACTCTGGGATCACAGAGATGAAAATTCTTTGTCACACTCTGAGCACTCAGTTTTTCTTTTTTTTTTTTAAAGGTTTTTTTTATTTATTTATGTGACAGACAGACAGCCAGCGAGAGAGGGAACACAGCAGGGGAGTGGGAGAGGAAGAAGCAGGTTTCCAGTGGAGGAGCCCGATGTGGGACTCGATCCCGGAATGCCAGGATCATGCCCTGAGCCGAAGGCAGACGCTTAACAACTGCGCTACCCAGGCGCCCCTGAGCACTCAGTTTCTTAAGAAGGTATCCATGCAAGTAAAGAGAACCCAGTATGCTGGCTGTTTTAATAAAATGTATGTACAAAATAATTGGGAAACAGAAAAAGGATTACCTAATCCTACCAAATTTGGGGCTTTTAAGTTTTCCTTCATTTTCACTTCTGTAAAAATACTTCAATAACATATTTTGCAAAAACAAAACAACCTCCCCCAAAACCCTTCTCTACGCTTTGCTTATACCCTTAGAATAAATTCCTCAAAATGGAATTACTAAGGTTAAAGGCATGAAAGATTTCAAGGTCCTTGATCAATATTGAAAATTGCTTTCTTGACAGAATGCTTAATTTAGACACTCACCAGCAGTTGCTGAGAGTGCCCATCTCACTATGCTACTATCAGGGTGGTACACCATTCTCTTTACAATTAATCTCTCCATTCCCTTCAGTGGAGACAACCAATGAAACACTTCTTGTATTTCTCTCCAGGGTTACACTATCTGTATTTATAATAGTTTTGTGATAGATGGAAATGTATTTAATTTTATAAAGACAAATTCATTATACAGTCAAGTATGCTAATATTTTTCATGATTTTTTTTCTGATGGCTTTCAAGATAACCACTTTTTATTTTCCTCTATTCTTTGTCATTGACTGACTGGTTCATATGACCATTTTGGTCAAAGAAGAACTATATCAATCTTGAAAACTGGCGGAAGAAAACTTTCTAGTGTTGATGTTTGTCCATTTCATTGAACTCTTCTCAAGAGAGCCTGAGGAATGACCCCACACCATGTAAACCTTGGGTTTTTCGAACAGTAAGCATGATCTCCTCTGAGGGAAAGGCATCAGAAAAAATGTCTGTCAGCTGGGACTGCACCGAAGACCGCCAATAGCCCGAGCTTCCATGGGTTTCCCCAAGAGCTTTCCGCCATTGGCCAGGATTTGAAAGCGCTATAGGAACGATAAGGAATCCATGGCTTAGAAAAGTAACCTGACAAATATAAGTTCTGTGGCAGTCAAGTCTTCTAAGAATAAAATAAGCATTAAAAATAATTGAAACTTTGGATCCTGGAGTTAAGATGGCGGAGGAGTAGGGGACCCCTCTTTCAGCTGCTCCCCTGAGTCGAGTTGGATAGGTACCAGACCAGCCTGAACATCCACGGAATCAGCCTGAGACGCAGGAAGATACATCTGGATCTCTACAAATGAACATCTCCACTGAGTACTGAGGTACGAAGCGGGGAGCTGTGAAACCGCGCACAGATATTGGAAGATAAACGGAAGGGGGAGGGCGCCGCCGCGTTCGGGCGCTGGGAAGCAGTAGCCACCTGCACCAGGGAGCGGGCGGATTCGCGGACCAGCACCTGCGAGACAGCAGACTGAGACCATGCGCCGGGAACGCGCCACCAGACTGAAAACCGGAGCTCTGGTGTGCTCACTGGAACCAGACTGAGACCGGGAGCTCCCAAGTGTGCAGGGGTGCCTGGCGGCTGGCGGTGTTAGAAACACAAAGGACAGAGATGCGCCAGCCCTGGAAGTGAGGGCTGGGATGCCGGGTGTGGGACGCACATCCTGGGACGCTGCAGGGTTGAGCAGCACCAACAGAAACAGAGTTAAAGTGGCCAGAACATTAGTGGAGAACGGTCTGCGATCCCTCTGTTCTGTGACAGAGGCTGAGATTTGGCCACTGCTGCTCTGATTCTCAGAAGAGGCANCTGAGTACTGAGGTACGAAGCGGGGAGCCGTGAAACCGCGCACAGATATTGGAAGATAAACGGAAGGGGGAGGGCGCCGCCGTGTTCGGGCGCTGGGAAGCAGTAGCCACCTGCACCAGGGAGCGGGCGGATTTGCGGACCAGCACCTGCGAGACAGCAGACAGAGACCATGCGCCGGGAACACGCCACCAGACTGAAAACTGGAGCTCTGGTGTGCTCACTGGAACCAGACTGAGACCGGGAGCTCCCAAGTGTGCAGGGGTGCCTGGCGGCTGGCGGTGTTAGAAACACAAAGGACAGAGATGCGCCAGCCCTGGAAGTGAGGGCTGGGATGCCGGGTGTGGGACGCACATCCTGGGACGCTGCAGGGTTGAGCAGCACCAACAGAAACAGAGTTAAAGTGGCCAGAACATCAGTGGAGAACGGTCCGCGATCCCTCTGTTCTGAGACAGAGGCTGAATTTCAGCCGCTGCTGCTCTCTCAGAAGAGGCATAGCAAACCGCCAGGGAAAGCCGCCAGAGAACAAAAGCCCGGAAATACCGGCTCACAGGGTGCCCATCCCCATCCCCCCTCGCAAGGGACACAGAGACTCTACCCAAACAGGGTTTTCTGAGTACCGGCAGGCAGGCCCCTCCCCCAGAAGGCAGGCTGAAAAATCAAGAAGCCCACAACCCGGAGCGCCTGAGTGGCGCAGTCACCAAGCACCTGTCTTCGGATTAGGGTGTGATCACAACGCTCCGTAAGGAGTCCTTCATCGGGCTTCTCCACCGGGAACCTGCTTCTTCCTCTCCCACTCCTCTGCTTGGGTTCCCTTTCTTGCTGACTGTCTCTCTCTCTCTCAAATAAATAAATAAACTCTTTAAGGAAGAAGCCCACATCCCTAAGATCTCTATAAAACAAGGGCGCACGGCCTGGGTCCCAGTCAACACTTGGGCTCTGGACAACCCTGCAATCTCTCTTCATCAGAATGACGAGAAGGAGAAGTCCCCCCCAGCAAAGAAAAGATAATGAGTCTGTGGCCTCTGCCACAGAATTGGCCTCGGCCACAGAATTAATACATATGGATGTATCCCAATTATCAGAAATGGAATTCAGAGCAACAATGGTCAAGATGATGAGTAAACTTGAAAAAAGCATCAGAGAAAGCGTTGCTGAGAATATAGAATCCCTAAGGGCAGAAATGAGAGCGAATCTGACAGAAATTAAAAACTCAGTGGGCCAAATACAGTCAAAACTAGAGGCTCTGACGGCCAGGGTCACCGAGGCAGAGGAACGCGTTAGCGAATTGGAGGATGGGTTAGTAGAAGAAAAAACGAAAATAGAAGCTGGTCTTAAAAAAATCCACGCCCACGAATGTAGATTACGGGAGATTACTGACTCTATGAAACGATCCAATGTCAGAATCATCGGCATCCCTGAAGGGGTGGAGAAAAACAGAGGTCTAGAAGAGATATTTGAACAAATTGTAGCTGAAAACTTCCCTAATCTAGCAAGGGAAACAAGCATTCGTGTCCAAGAGGCAGAGAGGACCCCATCCAAGCTCAACCAGGACAAACCTACGCCACGGCATGTCATAGTGCAATTCGCAAATATTAGATCCAAGGATACAGTATTGAAAGCGGCCAGGGCAAAGAAATTTCTCACGTACCAAGGCAAAGGTATCAGGATTACGTCAGACCTGTCTACAGAGACCTGGAATGAGAGAAAGGCTTGGGGGGGCATTTTTAAAGCTCTTTCAGAGAAAAACATGCAGCCAAGGATCCTTTATCCAGCAAAGCTGTCATTCAGAATTGATGGAGAAATAAAGACGTTCCAAAATCGCCAATCATTAACCAATTTCGTAACCACGAAACCAGCCCTACAGGAGATATTAAGGGGGGCTCTATAAAGGTAAAAAGGCCCCAAGAGTGATACAGAGCAGCAAGTCACAACCGATACAAAGACTTTAAAGAGAAATGGCATCATTAAAATCATATCTGTCAATAATCTCTATCAATCTAAATGGCTTAAACTCTCCCATAAAACGCCACAGGGTTGCAGATTGGATAAAAAGACATGACCCATCCATTTGCTGTCTACAAGAGACTCATTTTGAACCCAAAGATGCATTCAGACTTAGAGTAAGGGGATGGAGTACCATCTTCCACGCAAATGGACCTCAAAAGAAAGCTGGAGTAGCAATTCTCATATCAGATAGACTGGATTTTAAACTAGAGGCCATAGAGAGAGATACAGAAGGGCACTATATTATTCTTAAAGGAAGTATTCAACAAGTGGATATGACAATTATTAATATATATGCCCCCAACAGGGGAGCAGCAAGATACACAAGCCAACTCTTAACCAAAATAAAGAGACATATAGATAAGAACACAGTAATAGTAGGGGACCTCAACACCCCACTATCAGAAATAGACAGAACACCCTGGCAAAAACTAAGCAAAGAATCAAAGGCTTTGAATGCCATACTCGACGAGTTGGACCTCATAGATATATATAGAACACTACACCCCAGAACCAAAGAATACTCATTCTATTCAAATGCCCATGGAACATTCTCAAGAATAGATCATGCTCTGGGACACAAAACAGGTCTCAGCCAATACCAAAAGATTGAAATTATCCCCTGCATATTCTCAGACCACAACGCTCTGAAATTGGAACTCAACCACAAGGAAAAACCTGGAAGAAACTCAAACACTTGGAGGCTAAGAACCATCCTGCTCAAGAATGACTCGATAAACCAGGAAATCAAAAAACAAATTAAACAATTTATGGAGACCAACGAGAATGAATACACAACGGTCCAAAACCTATGGGATACTGCAAAGGCAGTCCTAAGGGGGAAATACATAGCCATCCAAGCCTCACTCAAAAGAATAGAAAAATCTAAAATGCAGTTTCTATATTCTCACCTCAAGAAACTGGAACAGCAACAGAGGGACAGGCCTAACCCACTGACAAGGAAGGAGTTGACCAAGATTAGAGCAGAAATCAATGAATTAGAGACCAGAACCACAGTAGAGCAGATCAACAGGACTAGAAGCTGGTTCTTTGAGAGAATCCATAAAATTGATAGACCACTGGCAAAACTTGTCCAAAAACAAAGAGAAAGGACTGAGATTATTAAAATTATGACTGAAAAGGGAGAGGTCACGACCAGCACCATTGAAATTGCAAGGATTATTAGAAACTTTTATCAACAGCTATATGCCAAAAAACTAAACAATCTGGAAGAGATGGAGGCCTTCCTGGAAACCTATAAACTACCAAGACTGAAACAGGAAGAAATAGATTTCTTAAATAGGCCAATTAACTATGAAGAAATTGAGTCAGTGATAAACAACCTTCCAAATAATAAAACTCCAGGCCCAGACGGTTTTCCTGGGGAATTCTACCAAACATTCAAAGAAGAAATAATACCTATTCTCCTAAAGCTATTTCAAAAAATAGAAACAGAAGGAAAGCTACCAAACTCATTCTATGAGGCTAATATTACCTTGATCCCCAAACCAGGCAAAGACCCCCTCAAAAAGGAGAATTACAGACCGATTTCTCTAATGAATATGGATGCCAAAATCCTCAACAAGATCCTTGCTAATAGAATCCAACAGTACATTAAAAGGATTATCCATCATGACCAAGTGGGATTCATACCTGGGATGCAAGCATGGTTCAACACTCGCAAATCAATCAATGTGATACATCATATCAACAAGAAAAGACTCAAGAACCATATGATCCTCTCAATTGATGCAGAAAAAGCATTTGACAAAATACAGCATCCTTTCCTGATTAAAACCCTTCAGAGTGTAGGAATAGAGGGTACATTTCTCAATCTCATAAAAGCCATCTATGAAAAGCCTACTGCAAGCATTATTCTCAATGGGGAAAAGCTGGAAGCCTTTCCCTTAAGATCAGGAACACGACAAGGATGCCCACTCTCGCCACTATTATTCAACATAGTACTAGAAGTCCTTGCAACAGCAATCAGAAGACAAAAAGGGATCAAAGGTATCCAAATCGGCAAAGAAGAAGTCAAACTGTCTCTCTTTGCAGATGACATGATACTCTATATGGAAAACCCAAAGGAATCCACTCCCAAACTATTAGAAGTTATAGAACAATTCAGTAAGGTGGCAGGATACAAAATCAATGCCCAGAAATCAGTTGCATTTCTATACACGAATAACGAGACTGAAGAAAGAGAAATTAGGGAATCCATCCCATTTACAATAACACCAAAAACCATACGTTACCTTGGAATTAACTTAACCAGAGACGTAAAGGACCTATATCCTAGAAACTATAGATCACTTTTGAAAGATATTGAGGAAGACATAAAAAGATGGAAAAATATTCCATGCTCATGGATTGGAAGAATTAACATAGTTAAAATGTCCATACTACCCAGAGCAATCTACACTTTCAATGCTATCCCGATCAAAATACCGAGGACATTTTTCAAAGAACTGGAACAAATAGTCCTTAAATTTGTATGGAACCAGAAAAGGCCCCGAATCTCCAAGGAACTGTTGAAAAGGAAAAACAAAGCTGGGGGCATCACAATGCCGGATTTCGAGCTGTACTACAAAGCTGTGATCACAAAGACAGCATGGTACTGGCACAAAAACAGACACATCGACCAATGGAACAGAATAGAGAACCCAGAAATGGACCCTCGGCTCTTTGGGCAACTAATCTTTGATAAAGCAGGAAAAAACATCCGGTGGAAAAAAGACAGTCTCTTCAATAAATGGTGCTGGGAAAATTGGACAGCTACATGCAAAAGAATGAAACTTGACCACTCTCTCACACCATACACAAAAATAAACTCCAAATGGATGAAAGACCTCAATGTGAGACAGGAATCCATCAAAATTCTAGAGGAGAACATAGGCAACAACTTCTATGACATCGGCCAGAGCAACCTTTTTCACGACACATCTCCAAAGGCAAGAGAAATAAAAGATAAAATGAACTTATGGGACTTTATCAGGATAAAGAGCTTCTGCACAGCCAAGGAAACAGTCAAAAAAACTAAGAGACAGCCCACGGAATGGGAGAATATATTTGCAAAGGACACTACAGATAAAGGACTGGTATCCAAGATCTACAAAGAACTTCTCAAACTCAATACACGAGAAACAAATAAACAAATCAAAAAATGGGTAGAAGATATGAGCAGACACTTTTCCAATGAAGACATACAAATGGCTAACAGACACATGAAAAATGTTCAAAATCATTAGCCATCAGGGAAATTCAAATCAAAACCACACTGAGATACCACCTTATGCCAGTTAGAATGGCAAAAACAGACAAGGCAAGAAACAACAATTGTTGGAGAGGATGTGGAGAAAGGGGATCCCTCTTACATTGTTGGTGGGAATGCACGTTGGTAGAGCCACTCTGGAAAACAGTGTGGAGGTCCCTTAAAAAGTTAAAAATTGAGCTACCCTATGACCCAGCCATTGCACTATTGGGTATTTACCCCAAAGATACAGACGTAGTGAAGAGAAGGGCCATATGCACCCCAATGTTCATAGCAGCATTGTCCACAATAGCTAAATCGTGGAAGGAGCCGAGATGCCCTTCAATAGATGACTGGATTAAAAAGTGTGGTCCATATATAGAATGGAATATTACTCAGCTATCAGAAAGAATGAATTCTCAACATTTGCTGCAACATGGACGGCACTGGAGGAGATAATGCTAAGCGAAATAAGTCAAGCAGAGAAAGACAATTATCATATGATTTGTCTCATGTATGGAACATAAGAACTAGGAAGATCGGTAGGAGAAGAAAGGGATAAAGAAAGGGGGGGTAATCAGACGGGAATGAAGCATGAAAGACTATGGACTCTGAGAAACAAACTGAGGGTTTTAGAGGGGAGGTGGGTGGGGGAATGGGATAGGCTGGTGATGGGTAGTAAGGAGGGCACGTGTTGCATGGTGCACTGGGTGTTATACGCAACTAATGAATCATCAAACTTTACAGCAGAAACTAGGGATGTACTGTATGGTGACTAACATAATATAATAAAAAAACATAAAAAAAAGAAGAAAAGAAAAAATGTCTGTCTACTGCTTAGAGGTTTGGAAAGTGATGATGACTGTCCATGGCCACGAGAGAACACAGTGTTTCTGGTGAAGTGAGTGTGTGTATGTGGCAGCAACTCAAAATGAAGCAAAATGGTGGTAGAGGCTAAGAAAGAATATAGGAAAATACAAAACATTTCATGGTTCTTTCTTTGAACTGTACCAGTTAATGGCCCCTACTTAGCAAAGAATGCAAGCTCTCTAGCTGCCCTCTTTATGCTGGATTCCCCAGTGACAGGATCTTCTGTTACACAGAAGTGCATCCATAGAAACCCGCCACACTGAAGTGGGTTTGTTTTCTCTTTGTTCATTCTTCTTAAAACAGCCTTTTAAGTTGTTTTGACATCCAGCTACCTAATAGTAGAGTCCTAAACAAAAAAATTTAATGCCAGATCTATAGGATGTCAGAATTTGGATAAAATGAATAAAAAATTTGTTACCCAAATGTGCTATAAAACAGCACAATGATGTGTTACAGAAGGTGTTAGAAAATAATTACAACTGTTGAAAAAATCCTACCCTAAAGATCAGATAGTCTGAATTTTTAAAAATCGTCTTGGTGGAACCAGTTTATGTTTTATTAAAATTTCTCAAGGAAAAAATCTAAACCCTTCCTGGTGCAAACCTGGCAAAAGACTAAATAGCTTTATCTGATAAATATAAATTTAATTCAGTGAAACAAAGTCTGAGCCGAGGAAGAAAATCTGATGGAAGAAAGCTTAGTCTCTCTTTTGTCTTAGAGGGTTATGTTGTAAGATTTCCCTTCCTGCCTGGGATAAGCAGTAACATAATACAACACCTGATGCTTGGAGAGGAAGGAAAAGTAGTGAACGTCCTTGCAACTCTATTTCTTTGACTTCAAAATGGGAAAGATGGACTTGATTTTTAAATGACGGGATCCGTGCTTGGGTTTACCCTGTTCTCTCCTTCCTTGTAATGAAACAGAATGGTGACCCGTTGGATTTTCACTCTTGTTAACAGTTGTTTTCTTTGGGCAGCTGATGGATGGCGTAAAGGGAACAACAAAGTTTTCCCTGTGGGATAACAATTTAGAGGGACTTTGATGGGGAGCAGGGATAAAACCTGGACAACAAACTACAACCTACTGGGAGCATCTCTTAAAGCAAATATAGGGTATGTGTGAGGGGGGGGGCTCATGCTTTTCAGAGCTGATTATCATCTTAAACGAGGGGAAAGATTGAAAGATAATAGTAAAAGGCAGATATGAAGTGTGTTTTTCCACCGATAAAGTGTAGCGCATAAGAAAGAGTCAGATATTCATTGAAACAATTGTAGGCATCAGAACAAAAACTGAAGTCGTCTTGCTTTTAAAATGTATAGACCAAAGAAGGTTTCTTTTGGAAGTTTTGGTAAGAGTCACAAGTTTTAAGTAAGGTATTTTTAGGTAAGATGTTGTCTTCTAACTTTCTTTCCTGGTACTCTCTGCACACTCACTCCTCTCCAGACACAAGGGCCTGGTTACTCTCTCAAACATGACAAGAAACCTCCACCATAGGTCTTTGGCAGTGGGTATTCCCTTTCATGGAATGTTCTTTTCTAGATATTCTCCTGAGTAATTCCCTCATCCTTCAAGTCTTTGCTCAAAAGCTGCTTCCTCATGGAGACCTATCCAATTAGACAATGTACCCAGCCCCTCCTTCCACCCAGCTGACAACCCCTTCCTGAAAACTCTTCCCACCCCTTTTTCCCTGCTCCACTCCTTATCTTCTATAGAATTTATCATCTTCTAATATGCTGTATTAGGTTTTCTTCAATATATATTATTTATTGTCTGTTCCCTCATCCACCCACACTCACTCCTACCGCCCGAGAGAATGCTAAACTCCAAGAGGGCAAAGATCTTTGTTATACACACACACACACACACACACACATAATTTTTAAAAAGATTTTATTTATTTATTTGAGAGAGAGAGAGAGCAAGTGAAGGAGGGAGAGAAAGCATGAGCAGAGGGAGGGCAGAGGAAGAAGCAGGGAGCCCAATGTGGGACTTGATTTCTGGACTCCGGGATCATGACCTGAGCTGAAGGCAGACACTTAACCGAGTGAGCCACCCAGGCGCCTGGCTCTTTTTTTTTTTTTTTTTTTTAAACTGGATGTGTCCAAAACACCTAGTACAGAGCCCACAGGTAAACGGTCTAAAGGTACTCAATTAGTATTTGTTAAATGAATAAACAAAAGCTTATGTAATCCACATGAACTGCAAAGTACATAAAAGCTAAGGAAGACAGCAGAGAACTTCTCATGTACATCTGCTCTTACTGTTGTTGGGAGATACAGAAACGGGAAGCCAAATAGACTAAGGGTTTGTTTTGTTTCCTGGGAGAAGAACCACCTAGAAACTGGTCCTTTTTACTACCCAGTTTTCAGTCTTTCCTGAGATTAATAATATCTAGCATTTGAATGATGCTTCTAAATTTTTTCTTAAAGGTCTGTGTTATATGTTAGCTTGCTTTACTCCCTATTTTTAATAAAACTAAAGCTCAGAGAGGCAAAACCCTGCCTGATGTGTTACATTCAGCAAATGCGACTTCACATTTGGGTATCTAGGCTTTCTAATTCCATAAGCTGTCTTCACAAAGAGAGAAGACAAAGGACTACCCCACTGAGAGGAGGAAAGACAAGCAACTGGGGTGTGCCTTGGGGGGAGACTCATAGTGTGATGTGTGTGGGTAAGACTAAGAGGACAAGAACAGAGACAAATTGTTAGAATTAAAGGAGAACATCGTCATTGACAATGACCGACATCTGTTGTTCAGTATTCAAAACATGCTTTAAAAAGTTAAAATGATACCTAAAGTGTATTTCACAGTGCTCATTTATGCCTTAAATGCCATAAAGTTTAGACTTTGTGAGGGGATTTATTATTATTATTTTCCTTGTTTCTTATCATGTAACTACAACTCATTTAGAAAATTAAGGTCGATACTGAAATTTTGCCAATGTTTTTCAATAGTTCTCAGCTCTCCAGCTATGAATTCTCAACATTAGATAGCAATTTTTGTTCTTTGTTATCATGTATTTATCGGATATATTATTTCTGGAATACACAGCTGTTAACTGCAAAACTATTCTTTAAAGTGTCAGCCTTCAATCATGTAGCTCTTTCATTTCTATTTTTTTCCTCTAGCAGCTGTTCTATTGATTGTCTAGAAATTGTCCTTTCTATGTTTAAAATTAAAACAGGAAGTGCAAAATAAAAAGGTTATATGTGGAAAAGGGTGGTAAAATCATAAGAACCCAAGAGCTGTGCTCCAAGAAACTGAAATGTATGTGCCTTGTAAACACACCCACATACACACAGTTGGAATGCAAAAATACACAATTAACACTGGCCTTATTGAAATAATTCAGGAGAAGCATCAAATACGTTAAGTGCACACTATGTGTTTATTACTTTGCTAAATGCTGAAACATACTTTCAGGAAGTGGATAAGTTGTTATTACTCTCATTTTACAGTTGAGGAAACTGAAGCTCAGTGAAGTTAAATGACCTAGCCAAGACCCCACAGCCAGGAAATTGCAGAGATGAGATTAGAATTGAGATTTGTCTTGATTTCAGAAAAGCCTGTGTTCTCTTCTCTTTTTATCTCCTTTTCTCCTGAACTATTTCAGACATACAAAAACTGTACAGAGAAAAATGAAAATCTAAGTACCCATCTGCCAATTTAAGGACAAGAAAATTATAAGTTGGACCCTTAATTATATTTGCCAGTCTCATTCTGCCTCTTTTCCTCTTGAATCCTGAATTTGTATTTTTCATTCCCATTTATATTTTTACATGTTTACTACATATATGTGTTGTTAAGCAATATTTAGTGTTATTTGACACTAATGCTAATTTTTTACTAATCTATATAGACATGTATAGATGTATATATGCATATATACACATGCACATACATATATAAATATTGAAATACATATGTATATATATTTATATACTGATACATGTGTGTAAATATATGTAGATCTGTATATATATGATGAGATATATGTGTATATGCATATACTCTATTTATGCTTAACAATGTTACAGAAAAATCCATCTGAATGATCTGAGCAAGAATTGACATGAATTTTATCAAAAGCTCTTTGACATCAATGAAGATGATCATATGATACTTCTTAAGTTTTATAATGTAATGGATTTTATTTACTGATTTTCTAATATTCAACATTTTTGATTTTGTGGAATCTATTTTGGTGCCGATATGTTATTTTTAACACTGCTTTTGGATTTTAATTGCTAAACTTGAGTGATTTATTTTTAATTCAATTTATTTAAACTAGGAAAATATTCACCCATTTCTCCTATTTCCCACCCTCCATCTCTGGCAACCACCAGTCTGTTCTCTATATCTATGAGCTTGGTTTTTGTTTGTTTGTTTAAGCTTCCATATATAAGAGAGACCATATGGTATTTGTCTTTCTCTGATTTATTTCACTTACCATAATGACTTTCAGGTCCACCCAAGTTGTCACAAATGGCAAGATTTCATTCATTTTTATGGCTGAATAATATTGTATGTATATACCACAACTTCTTTATCCATCCGTTGATGGACAGTTAGGTTGTTTCTATATCTTGGCCATTGTAAGTAATGCTGCAGTGGCTGCAGGCGTGTATTATGCAAATACCATACTGTTTTGATCTTTTCTTCCTCCTCACTGCCTTTGGTCAGATCTTTATTCAGAATTAGCTGTCCAAAATGATTGGACATTTACGGAACAAACAAATTGAAGTATATGCAGCAGGCTTCTTCTCTTCTGTTTCGGGTTTCTTTTCTGCAAGCTTCTCCGCTGCTGTTTTCTTGGTAGCTGCAATTTTTTTTCGCACCAGAGGTTTTTCTGATCATAATGCCACCAGCCTCCTTACCTCTCTTCCCTCTCACAGGCTTCTTGCCTGGAACCCCTTCTCATCTGAGCTGGCTTCCAGTGCTGCTGCTGCCTTATCCATCTGGAGTTTGTGAGTTTTGCTCCAGGGACGAATGGTTATTCTGTCTTGTGGTCTTGGTGTATGGGTTCAGCTTCAACATGATTCTCAGGTTTTTCAGGGGATTCTGCTTTAGGACTCTGTGATGAATCCTCTTGTGTGGTGCTCAGAGGGCTCTTTGGATCTTGGGGCTTTTCAAGATTTTGCTAAGGTCTGTATTGAGCATCTTGTGCCTGAGAAGGTTGTAGGTACTCTTGAGGGAGGCAGCTTTATGCCAAGTGCCACGCAGATCATCTAACCTGCAGGAAGCACTTTCAGTCCTAATGCAGAAGTGTCCCACAGGCCCTCCAGGAGCAAGTTTCAAAATGTTCAGTTTGCATACATTAAGTAAAGTCATTCCAAGGGTGTTTCTGAAGGATTCCGTTGTCCGCATTATAGAGGACTCGTGGTCTCCTGTGCTGGATATGACACATTTTGCCCTTGCCAGCTCTCCTTTGCTGAGAGGCATAGATCTTCTTGATATCATTCCAGGCCTCAAGTTTCTTAAGAAGCAGAACAGCCTCCTTGGTTTTCTTGTAGCTTTCAGTTTTATCTTTGACCACCAAAACAAGTTCAGGAATTTCTTCAATTTGATGACCTTTAGACACGACCAGCGCTGGTAAGGCTGAGGCAGCCGGGGCGGGGCAGATGGCATATCGCTTCTGTGTTGTGCTCATTATGCGGTGCCGGTGGTGCCGGGTTTTGGTTGATGCGATCGTGCAGCCCCCACGCACATATTTCCAAAAGCACCCTGCCTGGAACTGTGAGTCCCATTGCCTTGAGCTCTAGAAATCTGAGCCCCAGGACTCAGCACTGGTTTGATGACCTGATAATTCACTGACAGCATAGGTCTGTCTCTTGCTTTTGCCCCAGTTGGTGTGAACAAAGTTCATGACACCTGGTCAAATGGGAATCTTGAACACAGCAGACAAAGTTAAATTTTTGCCAGAAGACTCCCTCTTTTAGAAGTACACTGATACCACTGGGCAGGCACATGCCTTGGCAGGGAGAGAAAGCCATGCTCCTCTCAACCTCAGTGGCTCCTACAGGAAAAGCTATTTCGATCTTTTGGTGTTTTCAGATTAGTGTTCTTGTTTTCTTTAGATAAATACCCAGAAGTGGAATTTCTGGATCATAGGGTAATTCTATGTGTAATTTTTTGATGACTCTTGTTTTCCATAGTGGCTGCACTAACTTATATTCCCACCAACAGTGCACTAAGACTTCCCTTTTCTCTATATCCTCGCCAACAGTTACTGTTTCTAGTCTTTTGGATAACAGCCATTCAAACAGGTGTGTGGTGATATCTCACTGAGGTTTTGATCTGCATTTCTCTGGTTAATGATGTAGAGCATCTTTTCATGTACATGTTGGCCATCTGCATGGCTTCTTTAGAAAACTGTCTATTTAGTTCTTCTGCTCGTTTTTAATTGGATTTGGTTTTGTTTTGTTTTGCTGTTGAGCTGTATGTGTTCTTTTTATATTTTGGATATAAGCTCTTATCAGATAAATGATTTACAAATATTTTCTCCCATTCAGGAGGTTGCCTTTTCATTTTGCTGATGGTTTCCTTTGTTGTGCAGATTTATAGTTCAACATAGTCTCCCTTGTTTATTTTTGCTTTTGTTGCTTTGTTTTTGGCATCAGATTAAAGAAGTCATTCCCAAGACCTATGTCAGTTTCTTACCGCCTGGGTTTTCTTCAAGGAGTTTCATGGTTTGGGGTCTTTTTTTTTTTTTTTTAAAAGCTTTTATTTATTTGAGAGAGAGAGAGAGCATGAGCAGGAAGAGGAGCAGAGAGAGAGGGAGAATCAGACAACCTGCTGAGCAGGGAGCCCAACTCAGCTTGGGGATGGGGCTCGATCCTGGGACTCTGAGATCGACCTGAGCCGAAGAACACAGAAGCTTAACTGAGCTAAACAGGCGCCCCTGGTTTTAGATCTTACATTCAAGTTTTTAATCCATTTTGAGTTCACTTTTGTGTCTGTTGTAAGATAGTAGCCCAATTTCATTCTTTTGCATGTGGCTGTTCAATATTCCCAACACCATTTATTGAAGGGACTGTCCTTTCCCCATTGCATATTCTTGGCTCCTCTGTCATAAATTAATTACTATACATGCATGGATTTATTTGTGGGCTCTCTATTCTGTTCTATTGATCTATGTGTCTATTTTTTATGCCAATACCATACTGTTTTGATTACTATAGTTTTGTAATAATAGTTTGAAATCAGGAAGCATGACTCCTTCGGCTTTGCTCTTTCTCAAGATTGCTTGGCTATTTGGAGTCTTTTGTGGGTCCATACAAATTTTTAGGATTGCTTGTTCTTTTTCTGTGAAAAAAACCATTGGAATTTTGAGAGTAATTGCACTGAATCTCAGATTGCTTTGGGTAGTATGAATGTTTTTAACAATATTAATTCTTCCAATCCATGAGAATGGAATACCTTTCTATTCATTTTTGTCATCTTCAATTTCTTTCATCAATGTCTTATAGTTTTCAGTGTACAGGCCTTTAATCTTCTTGGTTAAATTTATTTTATAGGTGTTTTATTCCTTTTGATGAAATTGTAGATGGGTTTTCTTAATTTCCCTTTCTGATAGTCTCTTTGCTATTAGTTTGTAGAAACACAACAACTTTTCATGTATTGGTTTTGTATCCTTAAATTTTACTGAATTTATTAGTTTTAACAGTTTTTAAATTTTTAAAAAATTAACATATAATGTATTATTTGTTTCAGGGGTACAGGTCTGTGATTCATCAGTCTTACATAATACCCATTGCTCATTACAACACATACCCTCCCCAACGTCTATCACCTGGTTACCCCATCTCTTCACCTCCTCCCCTCCAGCAACCCTTAGTTTCTTTCCTAAGTTTAAGAGTCTCTTATGGTTTGTCCTTCTCTCTGGTTTTGTGTTGTTTCTTTTCCTCTCTTCCCCTATGACCCTCTGCCTTGTTTCTTAAACTCCACATATCAGTGAGTCATATGATAATTGTCTTTCTCTGATTGACTTATTTCACTTAGCCTAATACCAGTCTAGTTCCATCCATTGTCATTGCAACTGGCAAGATTTCTTCTTTTTGATGGCTGCATAATACCCCATTGTATCTATATACCACATCTTCTCAATCCATTCATCTGTCCATGGACATCTGGGCTCTTTCCATACTTTGGCTATTGTGGATGTTGCTGCTATAAACATTGGGGGCGCATGTGCCCCTTTGGATCACTACATTTGTATCTCTGGGGTAAATACTGAGTAGTACAATTGCTGGGTCATAGGGTAGCTCTATTTTCAACTTTTTTGAGGAACCTCCATACTGTTTTCTAAGTGGCTGTACCACCTTGCATTCCCACCAACAGTGTGGGAGGGTTCCCTTTTCTCTGCCTCCTCACCAACATCTGTTGTTTCCTGGTTTGCTAATTTTAGCCATTCTGACTAGCGTGAGGTGATATCTCATTGTGGTTTTGATTTGTATTTCCCTGATGCCGAGTGTGTGGAGCATTTTTTCATGTGTCTGTTGGCCATTTGGATGACTTCTTTGCAGAAATGTCTGTTCATGTCTTCTGCCAATTTCTTGATGGGATTATTTGTTCTTTGGGTGTTGAGTTTGAGAGTTCTTTATACATTTTGAATACTAGTCCTTTATCTGATATGTCATTTGCAAATATCTTCTCCCATTCTGTTGGTTGTCTTTTGGTTTTGTTGACTGTTTCTTTTGCTGTGCAAAAGCTTTTTATCTGATGAAGTCCCAATAGTTCATTTTTGCCTTTGTTTCCCTTGCCTTTGGAGACATATCTAGCAAGAAGTTGTTGCAGCCGAGGTCAAAGAGGTTGCTTCCTGTGTTCTCCTCTAGGATTTTGATGGATTTTCCTATCTCACATTTAGGTCTTTTTGATGAACTGTTTAGGGTTTTCTATATATAGTATCATGTCATCTGCAAATAGTGACAACTTTACTTCTTTCCCAATATTGATGACTTTTATTTCTTTTTCTTGCCTAATTGCTGTGGCTAGGACTTCCACCACTATGTTGAATAAAAGTGCAAGAGTGGGCATCCTTGTCTTACGCCTGATCCAATGTTGAGTATGATGTTAGCTGTAGGCCTGTCATATATGGTCTTTAATATGTTGAGGCATGTTTCCTCTATACCAACTTTGTTGAGAGTTTTTATCATAAAGAGATGTTGAATTTTGTTGAATGCTTTTTCTGCATCTATTGAGATCATATAATTTTTATCCTTCATTTTGTTAATGTGGTATATATCACATTGACTCATTTGCAGAGGTTGAACCATCCTTGTTCCCTGGAATAAATCCTGCTTGATCATGGCGTATGATCCTTTTAATGTGTTATTGAATTTGGCTTGCTAACATTTTGTTGGGGGCTTTTGAATCCATTGTCATCAGGGATATTGGATTTTAATTTTCTTGTGACAACTTTGTCTGGTTTTGGTAACAGGATAATGCTGGGCTTGTGAATGAGTTTGGTAGAATTTCCTCCTCTTCTATTTTTTCTATTAAATCTAAACTTTAAGATATATGCACTGATACTTAGAAGTAATATTGCTCAAAGCCAATAATCCAGGACAACTAATTAACTTCTTTCTTTCTTTCTTTCTTTCTTTCTTTCTTTCTTTCTTTCTTACTTACTTACTTACTTTTTTCTTTAGGTTTTCCTGGACTTCACAATTAATTTGAATGTAAATTCTAAACCAGGATAAAGGCACATTCGGTGAGTATACTGTTTTTGTCCCTTCTTTCACAAGGACACTCAAGTGTCAGTTTTGTGTAATGGTATCATTTAATTTCCCACATTATGCAGGCCAAGACCTTGTCTCATAGCCTCATATATATATTTTTTAAGATCCAAGCCTCGTGGTTACCGAACTAAATTCAGTGCATAAACTTGTTATAAACAACATGGCATCTGGCATCCCCTAGAGTAAGTGATCTGAGAGAGAGGCAGCAATGAAGATGGTAGCTGCAGTGTCTTTTATAAGTGAATATCAGAAATGACATACCAATTCTTCTGACATTCTATTGGTCACACCAATAGACCAACTCTGGTATAATATGGGAGGGGATTATACAAGGGTGTTAATACCATGAGGTGGGGATCATTAGGAGCCACTGTAGATGCTGGCTACCAGAGTACATATCTACTTTTAAATTCTATTAAATCTAGTCTATACTGATAGTTCATGACAGAAATGTATTACCAGCAACCTACACAATATCTGACAAATAGTGGACTCCTAATAATTTTTAATAATTGGCTAGCTAATTTTATATTATCATAGATCTATTAAAGCATAGGTACGTGGGGTTTTTAGGTTTTTCTAGAAGGATTTATAGAAGAAGGATATTTTGGCTGCCATAATTTGGTAAAGAGAAGTTAAAGGCATGCATAACTACTATGTATATGTGAATCTTAGGCATTACTTCAAAATTTTATTTCACTCAAAGAGGAAGCTTCAAGAGAATGGGCATTTAAAATTGTGTTCCAATTTTTACTGTTAGATATATTATTATTTTGAAATTATTTAAGGTATGCTATAGGATAAAGTATTAAGTAAATAAGTAAGTGGTTTAGGAAAGAAAAGTTTCCATAGAGAAGAAAACAAGTATAAAATATTAAAACATTTTGTGATTTTAAATTTGAACTGGAAGTATCAGTGAGCACTCATGATTCTACCCACTTATCCATCCAAACAAAAGATCCTACTAATTTCCCTAATCTTAGAAAAGGCTTAGAAACAATGACTATCTAGCAGAGATGAGTACCCCAAAGTACTATCTTTCACTAAAAGGAAGAAGGGCTCCTTGGAAAAATGGCTGATTCTAAATCTAAAACAGAAAATTTTCAAGATTAGCCTGGGACTATTCTTATGCCAGAAAGCAGGAGCTATCAAATTCTTTTTTTTTTTTTAAGATTTTATTTATTTATGTGACAGAGAGACAGCCAGTGAGAGAGGGAACACAGCAGGGGGAGTAGGAGAGGAAGAAGCAGGCTCCCAGCGGAGGAGCCCGATGTGGGACTCGACCCCGGAACGCTGGGGTTATGCCCTAAGCTGAAGGCAGACGCTTAACGACTGCGCTACCCAGGCACCCCAGAAGCTATCAAATTCTAATGTGGTCATTTAAATGGATGTATGATACAGCTTGAAGGAGGTCCCATTGACCTCAGACAAGGTGACTTGAACATCAGAAAGATTTACACAGAATATATAAAAAATTATGAGTTCATGATGAGACAAAAAATAAAAAATAAAAAATAGAAAAACAATACCAAACAAAACCCACTAGCCCCAAGATACTGATTCCAATGGAGTTTTCTAGGACACCAACTCATTACTCTGACAACTAACAAAAAAATCAGGTATTTTTCTACCCAAATAATAGTTGAAATAAGAATGACCTTTTTTTTTTAAATTGAATTACAACTGACATAAAATATCCTATTAGTTTTAGATGTAAATCACAGTGATTTGATATTTTATATATATTTTATAAATGAATGCCAGAAAACAAACCACCCAACTGAGTGATAGACCAAAGACTCTAAGAGACACCTCACCAAAGAAGAGATCAGATGGCAAATAAATATATGAGAAGAGGCTCCTGCATGTCATCAGGGAAATACAAATTAAAACAACTAGATACCACTAAACATCTATTAGAATGGCCAAAATCTGGAACACTGACCACACCAAATGCTGGTGAGAATGTGGCACAACAAGAAATCTCATTCACTGTTGGTAGAATATAAAATGTAATGGCCACTTCGAAGACAGTTTGGTGGTTTCTTATAAAACTAAACATACTCTTGTCATATGATCCAGCAGTCATGTTCTTGGTATTTTCCCAAATGAACTGAAAACTTATGTCCATACAAAAATCTGCACATGGATGGTTATAGCAGCTTTATTCATAATTTCCAAAATCTGGAAAATAAACTCTGAAACATTCAGACAGTGGAATATTATTCAGCACTAAAAAGAAATAGGCTATGAAGCCATGAGAAGACATGGAGGAAACTTAAATGCTTATTACTAAGTGAAAAAAAGCCGACCTGAAAAAGCTGCATACTGTATGACTCCAACTTAGGACCTTAAAAAGTTAAAACTATGAAGCCAGTAAAAAAAAAAAAAAAAAAAAAAAAAAAAAAAAATCAGTGGTTTCCAGGGGTGGGAGTGGTAGTAGGGATGAATAGGTAAAGAGGATTTTTAGGACAGTAAAATTCCTCTGCATGATACTATAACAATGGATACATGTTTGGGGTTTTCTGTTTGTTTTTTGATCCATGTTATTATATATTTGTCCAAACCCATAGAATGTAAAACACCAGGAGTGAATCCTAATGTAAACTACAGACCTGGGTGATTATGATGATTCAAAGTGTAGGCTTATCAGTTGTAACAAATCATCACTCTGGCGGGGGTGGCTGATAATGGGAGGGGCTATGTACGTGTTGGGGCAGAAAGGGGCACACATATATATCTATATCTTTCCCTCAGTTGTGCTGTGAACCTTAAAGTGCTCTAAAAAATTAAGTCTTAATAAATTTTAAAAAATGTAAGAGGTCTGTGATTTGGGTCAACGTAATAGTGTGTTTGGCAATTATGAGTAAAAATGAACTGGCGCCTGGAGATACGGTCTGAGTTATCATTATACAGATGGAAGGTGAATTAATGGTATTCTTGTCTTCTTGGTCATGAACTAATTCAGAAAATGTGATAAAGCCTGTATATTTAGCCTTGGCATAGACATGGTTATCAGTAAGGTAACTCTATTTTCTGTGGAATGATCTGAGAGAGCCCAAAGTAGCACATGGGTCATACCACAGTGCTTTTGTTTTGCCTCCATTTATTTGATCCAGGCTCAAGATACATTATTTGCCTGATTTGGTTTACACCTTTGTTTTCCCCATGAAATTTTTTAAGTATACAAGGTGAGGGACCAGGTCTTATTCAGATTTGTCAATCTCTATTTACTAAAGCAAAGAATTATTCAGAACAAGGATAAGAAAATTCACTTGGACTCACACATTCCAGGCCCGAAAGAAGCCAGGTTACCTGCCTATTTATAAAAGTGGAATTAATGCCACTTCACAAGCTTACAGATATGAAGATGGCCACAAAGTCTCAGTGTGTATAGCCTTCGTGGAATTACATAGTTACAGAAAAATCAATCTCCTGAAACATTCTCTCAGCAATAACAATGACAGCCCTATTCCGTTTCTTTAGCTAATCTGAATGTGAGTTATTGACTGTGTGGAGGTGGGAGGCAAGAAGCAGCTGTTCACATGGGTGGTATACAAGATAATCTTAAAGATTCTCTGCCCCAAATTATTTTCACTCTTTTCTATTTCTTATGCTTGCAAATCCTACATTGTTAATACTAAGAAAAGCCCTGATTGAATATGGAATAAAAATATAAAGTGATCTGCTTCCAAACTGATAGTAACTTGGCCTCTATGCTCTTCCTACCTCACTGCTGCTTATGCTTTTCTTGTGAGCTGCACAACCAGGCAGAAAAGACCAACTTCCTAGATAACAGAGGGTTCCTTAGGAATGGGATGGCCTGGGTTTCCATGCTAAAAACTCCAAACAAACTCTTAAGATCCATTAACATAATTACATTCTTGGTGGTGAAGAACTGATCAATAGAACCAATCCTGGTGGTGACAGCTCTGGGGAACAGTGGGCCAGCATAAAGATGCTGTATGTCTTTTGAAGGAGGAAAGTAGAGAGACATGTTTTATTCTAGGTTGGAAACTGCAGATACCCTATTTTTCTTCCTTTAAATAACAAATTCTGGGATTTGGGAACAGATGATTTTATCCAAATTTCAATTCATAAAATTTCTCATATGTCTAAGCAATTTCTGCATTTGACTCAAGAGGTACATGTCATAAAAATCACCAGAATTTTTTTTTAGAATATTAGAAACATACAGAAATCTCAGCAGAGATACTGTCATACTATCTATGTTTTGATAAACAATACATTTCAAAGCTTTTATATTTTATTCACCCAAGATTTAGCAAGAAATAATTTGAAGAGGCTAGTGACATGAATGGATCCTCCAGGAGGAAAGAATATCTATCCCTAGTTTTCAATTATAACATCCATGCAAACATCTACATGAATGGATATGAACAAAGGTTTGGACAATTAAAATGCTACCAGTTACAGCACAAAAGGGATAAGAAGTATGCTTTTCTCTTTTCAATCAATTGTATTTTAATTATTAGAAAACAAAATATTCCAATGAACATCTGTCAGGACTATTTTGAGTCATTCTTTAGAATGTTTTAATGTTTAATTAAAGGTTTGTTTTCATATTACCCCAAACACTATTCATTGGGGGTACAGACACAAGAAAGGGACTAAACATATTAATATGATTAATATCTAATCAATAGGTATTAATTGATATGTAGGAAAATTGAACATATCAGTTGAGCCTATTTATGGCATGAACTAATTTAAAAACCAACAAGCTTTGGAATGTATACATAAATAAAACAAATGCAAAATGTAGTCTCTCAGGGCACCTGGGTGGCACAGCGGTTAGGCATCTGCCTTCGGCTCAGGGCATGATCCCGGCGTTATGGGATCGAGCCCCACGTCAGGCTCCTCCTCAATGAGCCTGCTTCTCCCTCTCCCACTCCCCCTGCTTGTGTTCCCTCTCTCGCTGGCTGTCTCTATCTCTGTCAAATAAATAAAAAATCTTTAAAAAAAAATGTAGTCTCTCTTTTTACCATACTTTTAGCAAATGGAGTAAATGGGCATAGAAATATAAAAAATATGTAAGCCAGGGATTAATTAGTCACTTTACAAAAAAAGAGGCTTTTATTTTAAGAAAGTATTTCTGTAAGTATTTTTTTTTCTTTTTTTTTTATTATTATATTCAGTTAGCCACTGTATAGTACATCATTAGTTTTTGGTAGTGTTACAGTGATTCATTAGTTAAGTATAACACCCAGTGCTCATCACAACATGTGCCCTCCTTAATACTCATCACCCTGTTACCCCCTCCACCCACCCCTCCCCTCTGAAACCCTCAGATTGTTTCCCGGGGTCCATAGTCTCTCATGGTTCATCTCCCTCTCTGATTTCTCCCCCTTCAGATTTCCCTCCCTTCCCCTGTGGTCCTCTGTGCTATTGCTTATGTTCCACATATGAGTGCAACCATATGATAATTGTCTTTCTCTGCTTGACTTACTTCACTTAACATAATCCCCTCCAGTTCTATCCATGTTGATGCAAATAGTGGGTATTCATCCTTTCTGATAGCTGAGTTAATAGTCCATTGTGCGTATGTATCACATCTTCCTTATCCATTCAATCTGCTGAAGAGTATCTCGGCTCCTTCCACAGTCTGGCTATTGTGGACATTGCTGCTGTGCACAGTGGGATGCATGTGACCCTTCTCTTCACTGCATTTGTATCTTTGGGGTAATACTTAGTAGTGCAATTGCTGGGTCATAGGCTAACTCTATTCTTAACATCTTGAGGAACTTCCATATGGTTTTCCAGAGTGGCTGCACCAGCTTGCATTCCCACCAACAGTGTAAGACAGTTCCCCTTTCTCCACATCCTACGCCAACATTTGTTGTTTCCTGTTTTGTTAATTTTTGCCATTCTAACTGGTGTAAGGTGGTATTCATTATGGTTTTGATTAGCATTTCCCTGATGGCTAGTGATGTTAAGCATTTTTCATGTGTCTGTTAGCCATTTGTATGTCTTCCTTGGAGAAGTGTGTGTTCATGTCTTCTGCCCATTTTTTGACTGGGTTATTAGTATAAGTATTAATATATAACTCATTTCATAATTATTTTATACATTACTACCTTTAAAGGATGCTAGTAGCTGCCCCCATGAAATATTCTTGTATTGCACCAGGAGACAACTTATAAAAAATTCTTGAATGATGGTCAGAAATATTTTAATCCTCATATGTCTGTTTCAGTGGGAGTGATGATAACCAAAACAACAACAGCTGTCAAAAGTACCATTTTCCCAAATATGTCACATAAATCATTAATATGAATTGATTTTATGATGAAAGACTGCAGGTCAATTTTAAGTATAAGAAAATAAGTCACATGGCCAAATATTAAATAATGGACGTGAAACTTCTTACTAACATTCTTTTTTATTTTAAATTCCTTTTCTGTACTTTTTGTTACCTGTACGCCTACTTTTCCCTATCTCCTCTATACCTATCTCCTCTATACCTGTCTCTCTGCCCTCTACCTTCTTTCTTCTACTTTCATTCCTTGCTGTCCATACCCAGTGACATTTCCAACACTGCTTTATTCTCTGTTAGCATTATTATATATAGATATTAATAAATTAGTATCTTTGAGTATATTAGAGTATAGCAATATACTCTTCCATAGTCCATAGTCCATAGTCCATATGGACTATGGAACTGCCAGGCTATCCAACTCACTGGGCACATCAAAAGGCTTATTATCTATGAAACAAGCAGCTACATCCATATTTTAACTTTCTTGTATTTATATGATCTAAAGGAAATTTCTCAGAGTTTGACTTTATTTCCAGAGGATCAATCTGAACACTGATTTCAAACTCTGAAAAATAAGTCCTCCCGATACTTCTTAGCTAGACAGGTGAATAATTACTAATCAATAGATAAGGCGGATAAAGCAGTTCTCATGACTTCTAGTTACATTTATCTACAACACACCTGAGGATTTGATATGGTAAATACACAAAGAAAAACATGGGGAATAGTGTTTAATGTAGGAAAGGACTCAAAATAAAGGAAAAATGCAATGTTCTAGAGTAAAAGGGTCTTAAAATAGTGCCTCTTCCCATCTGCAAAATACACTATCTCAACTTAGCAGGCACAGTCATTGCTGATTTTCCCGCTGTGTTATAATCTGTGTTGATTGGAGTCCAAGAATAGGGCATGTCTGAACAAGACTGGTGAGTGAGAGTGGTCAAATAATACAACCGTCATAGATTTGCAGGTGCGGGTTTCCAGATTCCAGTGGTGCCGGCCACTCGTGACACCACCATAAAAATAGCATCACATGTTTATATTGAGGCCATTTATCTTGAAGACTTTGGAAGCATAGCTAATGCCACAATGCCCCAGGTAGTACATGAGTCAGGTGTTTGAATAGTTATTTACTTAACCAATTTTGGATTTATTTGAATGAGATTCTTAAAAAGTAGATGCAGAATATTAATAATGAAAGTTATATCACTTGTTTATAGATAAATAGAACCAAATATGGAGGTGAAACAATAAACGAGATTTTTTTTTTAATCTCTGAGTGAGGATATACAGAAAATACTATATAGTCCTATTTTCTTTTGGCTTAACCAATTAAACAACTCGATGTTTTTGGCTCTTCCTGCAGCTCTGACATCCCTAGGTGTCAGTTTCTTGCTCACCCTGTTATCTCCTCTACGTGGTCAAGTTTACACTACCTCAACTGAGTTACAAATGTCTATTTATATAAAAAGACTATGGGTAACCTTACGCTGTTCATTCTCTGCCCTACGTTGCTGTAGTTTTACTTTGTGTTTTCTACTCACTTAGGAATCCAGAACATTGGAAAGATAGAAGAGGTACCTGTAGATTACTTGTATTTTGAGAAAACATTATTTGTACAGGTGATTTCCAAGTCTAACCACAACACCCCTTTGTGTGTTAGCAAAGGAGCTGCATCCACAATACTAGAACTCTATAGCGCTTCCCCTTAAAAGACCCCAGGACAAGGGAGTGCAGTCCAGTTACTTCTGTTTACTTATGAGTAATCTGACCAGTTTCAGTGATCAAAATCATACAACTTGTTAGAGACACGAGTAAACCAAAGCCCCAGGTTTCTAGTTCCAGTTCTGTGCTTGCCCTCTGTCCACTGTAACCTACTTACTCAAACAAATATGACATTCACTGCTCTTGGAGTATAGACACGGATGCTACTGGAGGAGTTTTCAAACAATCATATCATAAAGAGCAATAGCAATTGAGCTTATAGAAAAAGGAGCACTTCACAATATTTTCTTACAACTATTTTTTTAAGAAGGGGAAGATTTTATTAGATGATCTCTATTGTTCCTGCTAGTTTTAATATCCTTGGAATTCATGAATCATCCTAGAACACATTGGTATGCAGCAAATGGCAAGAGGCATGCCTTTGTAAATTATAATGTGTGATAGTGCACATTGACGGCTGAAAACGTAGAATAAGAATAACCATCACAGTTGAAATGAGTATTTATTCTCCCTTTAATGTTGCTATATCTCATACTATCCTGCCCCCACTATTTCCCCATTTCATTCCCCATCAATCCACATAATGTGCTCTGTCCATAAATGCAGCATGGTGGAATCAAAAGAGAATGGGCTTTGGCATATGATAGAAATAGTATTTGAATCCAAGCTGTGTGACTTTGAACCACATACTTAATATTTTTCTGAGTCTCAGTTTCTCCCGCTGTATCATATAATTAGATTACACCGACGTAAGTCCGTGGAGGTGCTTATGGGGATCAGCAATCATAGGTGGAATATGCTTAGCATAGCATTGTGATATAATACTGATAATAATCAGATTCTTCTGAGTTTTATAAAACAAGTATTCTGCAAATTTAAAGGGTGAGGAGAGAAGGAGGAGGCAGAGGACTCAGCTGTGTCCCTTCAAACACTTTATTGCAAAACTCACTTTTCTCTTTGCTCTTAGAATATTCTGCTCTGCTCAAATGCAAGGGACAAATGTAGTTCACTGCTATTTTAAAAATTCATTTAAAGCATGTTTACTTTGGTTGACTCCAGCATTAGCGCTTACAGTCTCAATTACAAGGTTGTCTGTCTGACTAGCTGAAATATCTTAAGGCCTATTTGTTATCTTGCTCTACGTTGCTTATACCTTATATCATAAATGAGTTCACATTGGTTTCAGATGAAAGCATGATGGGACCAAATGTTAGATTTAGTTAATGAAGTGTAATTGTGGCTAGTTAAAATGAAGGCCTAATATCAAGATACACCAGTTAGAGAGAAGAAAAGAAATTGAAGAGAAAATAAAATATGAAAGAAAAGTTAATCTAAGCCAATGAGCAGTATGCTTGATATTCCTGAATTGAAAGCAGGTGGAATGAAGGAAAGGACTATAAAAATTGTGAAAGATGTGGAATAAAAAGTTTTCCTAGGAAAAAATATATTAATTTGTCTTTCGTGGCTCCTGTTTTCTAGGATTAATGTGACTGTACTGAATACATTTTTAAAATTGTTTTTGAATCCATTTCTTAAAAAATTATTTCACAAGCAATCAAAGTAATTTATGTTTGTTGTAAAAATTTCAGGATATGTGGAGAAACAAAGAGGAGAAAACTAAAGTTTTCCCCCAAGATGAATACTGTTAACTTCTGGTATCTTTTCATTTCTTCTTCTTTTTTTTATGCATAATCCATATATAACCTTATTTCTTACAAAATGTGGATGTTAGTGTGCAAACAGCTTAAAATACTTCTGGTATGGTTTTTATGTATATGTAAAAAGAAGAAAGACTGTATAATGAATATCCATGTGCCATTGACAATTATCCGGATATGGCCATCTTGCTTTATCTCTACCTTCTGCTATTCCTGCAGTCTTGAATTATTTTAAAGCAAATCCAGATGATCTATCATTTCATCCACAAACACTTCAATATTTATCTCTAAAAGATAAGAATTCTTGCACAAAACAAAACACAATACCAATCACTAACAAATTAACAATAATTTCTTCATATCTTCAAAGAACCACATTATTATTATTTTTTATCTGGCTTCTCTCTGACAATATCATGGTCATCCTTTACTCACAATAAAAGAGTCTACTGCATAGAAATGGTGAACTAATTTGTATTGACAAAAAAGTATATGAGTGCCTATTTTCCTATATTTCATCCGAAATTGTATATTAACATTCTTTTCTTTTTGAAGATTTTATTAATTTATTTTAGAAAGAGAGGTGTGCATGTGCCAGCTGGGGGAGGGGCAGAGGGAGAGGAGCAGAATGAGGAGGAAGGGAGGAGGGAAAGGGAGAGAGAATCTCAAGCAGACTCCTTGCTGGGTGCAGAGCCTGAGGGCTAGGTCTCACCACCCTGAAATCATGACCTGGGTAGAAACCAAGAGTCAGATGCTTAACTGACTGAGCCCCCCAGGTGCCCCAGTTTTAACTGAGAGTAGAAAAAAGACAGTCTACATAGGATGTAGTGCTTCACTGGCATCTAGGAAATAAGAGGAAATTCTAAATATTTTTATAGAATGAACAATGAAAAATTGTGTAAATGAAATAGTGATACCTGTGAATTGCAAATTTTTCCCATTTAAGGTTTGTTGAGGGCTTGTCAGAGAACAAAGCTACCTTTTCCCAAGTTCACCTCTGCGTACAATCCCTATACTATACCTTTTACTTATTTAACATTTATTTAGCCCCACTATGTGCCATGTATTTTGCTAGGAGCTAGTTATATGAAAAAGAATATGATTTAGTTCATGCCCTTAAGGAGTTCATAATTTCACTGGCTGCACTTTTTGTATTTTGTTGTAATTATCCGTTTATGGGTCTAAATCTCTTCCCAGACTATGACCTTCTGCAGAGCAGTGTCCATGGTTTATTCATATTCTAATCCCTTGTGCTTAGAATAATTCCTGACACATAGTAGCTGCTGATCAATGAATATTTGTTGAATTCCCTGTGAGCAGAATCCCATTATTTCCAGGGTCATTTATACCCGTACTCATCTGCCAAGGGGAGATAAGCATTTATTGTTGCAAATGAGTGACTTTTTCTCCCATGCTCAGGCCATGCCACACAACTTTCTTTGTCTCCTACAAATCCGCTCTCTGTGCTTCTTCACCCATCCCATCCCTCCCCCACATCAGGGCAGCCCTGTTTCCATTACATCAATGGTTTCCAACTCCCCAGCCTTTTTCCTAGGAGGCTTTCTCAGGCTGGGTGTGTGCCTCCACACAAAGTCTATAGTCTTCTCAAAGTGGCCTGCTGTGATACACTCTCTTCTTTTGTCTTCTAATGACTTCCTTCCTTCTAAGTCCTTCTAAGTCTATGGTGGTGGCTGACTGGCAGCTAAGAGCCCTGGGTTCCTGATAATCTTTTGTGGTTTTCAGTATATGTCCCATCCACTCCTTTTGGAATAATCTTTTTGTAAATAAAACCTCTTCACATTATACTCTTTTAAGTGTATCATCTATTTGTTTCTTTTTAATATTTTATTATTATTATTATTATTATTATTATTATTATTATTACTACTATTACTACTGCTTTTCTGGAGAGTATGCACATGCCGGGGTAGGCTGGGAAAGATAAGTAGGGTAGAAATAAGGTTGTGCACATGCAGGAAAGCAGTTTTCTGTTTGAAGTTATCCAATAGCTTGAAAAGTATGTCCAAAGATTGAAGAATACTTTGGCAGAAGAATCAGTGAAAATAAGACAGGTAGAACTTGAATACCTCTAAAAATAAATGGGCTCAGAAGGTGCAGTGATCAGTTGGTGAGTTACACTGAGTTGTGTTAATTATTTATTTTTTATCTTATCCCAACATTAACTATGCCTGTCCTGGGACACTGAATGGTTTTTTTGTTTCTTGATAAGTTAACAAGAAAACCTATGTGCCATTATTTATCTAAAGGTGATACTGCCTATCCCAGACAAAGAATTCTATTCTACAAGTATTAGTTGAGTTACAAAAGCCCTAAATTTAGAGATATTGATGGTTTGGAATATATTGTTGCTCAACTTGTTAGTTCATCTAAAGCACAGTTAGTATTTAAAATTCAGAGGCGCCTCAGTGGCTCAGTCGTCAAGCGTCTGCCTTCGGCTCAGGGCGTGATCCCGGCGTTCTGGGATCGAGCCCCACATCAGGCTCCTCCACTAGGAGCCTGCTTCTTCCTCTCCCACTCCCCCTGCTTGTGTTCCCTCTCTCACTGGCTGTCTCTCTCTGTCAAATAAATAAATTAAAAAAAAGAAAAAGAAAAAAGAAAAAAAGATATACTGCAGGTTTGATTTTTGTTTTGGTCAAAGGAAGATCTATATTATAGAAAGCCTGTAAGCGTGCAGAGCCGAGGAAGGCATGAGACTCTTGGTGGAGAAGCTGTTAAAGTAACTGCAATAGGCACTTGATGTCACTCACCCCAATGTCTTGATATTGAAGTGATTTTTTCTATATGTTAGATGTATTTATTTGAAGCATTAGTACTATTTCATCATTTCCCACTGAATAAACTTTGGTAGAAAGATGTCATGGACTGGGAAACTAGTCACTCTTGCTTTTAAGTTACTATTTAATTCATGACTTTGCTATTCCCCTTGTCTCCTTGGATTGCCTCATGACACTCCGTTTCATTAATAATAGAAAGGTCTCTAGTGTTAACACACTTCATTTTTATGCACTAAAGTTCTTTCTGTTGGCATTTGCTGTTATTTCTCCTGAGTTGCTTCTATTTATGATGATACCATTGTGCTTTGAAACAATAAATTTTCTTCAGAAATGATAAAGGAACACTTTTTAAAATTCTGTATTAGGAGTAATATTTAGTCTTTATTTTTAAAGACTTTATTTTTAAATTTTAGTCTTTCTTAAACCAAATAATATATTTTAAGGAAATTTCATTTGGTAGTACATATAGGTTGTTCTAGATAGAAGAGCAATGGCACTCTCAGGGAGTTATGTCCTCTGTGCCCTGTCACTTAGAGCTCTGATAAGGCCCTGCAAATGTGCAGTGCTAACCAGGCATGGGTTCCTATGTTCTACAAATAAAAAGAGAGTAAATATTAATAAGAAGCAGCCTTGAACTATAATTGTGAATCAAAGCAAGAAAGTAATACTGATTCTCAGGAGAAAACGTAGTAAGAGCTTTAAGATTTAAAATTCAACTTAACAGTTGTCTGTCCATTTTATGAGAAGCAAAAGCATTTCCATTTGCTCTCTTAAAACAGTCCTATTTCTGACATGTTGAGAGCTTTGATTATTTAGGGAATGATCTAAAGCACATTTAAAAGATTCAGTGGCTTTTTATGAAGTCTGGATTGTCTTTTCTGTGAAGATCAGGGATTGTATCAGAAAATTAGATTAATTATGAAAATTTTTCTTATTTTATTTTATACACTACAAAATCATTCCCTTATTTAAAATATGGACTATAGTCCTGAATTTACAATATGCACCCAAGGGAGCTACATTAGAGTACACTGACCTGAGTGCCAGATTAATGCCTTTCTTCTGAAAGACTTCATAGAAGGGGAGACCCCCTCCTTTCCACGCATTCTGCTGAAACCACTGCTTGACTCACGTAAGGATTCAACCAAAGGGAAAGGACCACATGTGTACAAAAATCAGCCTCATTAGGTTTCCTATTTTATAAATGTTAGGAGTAAGTAAAATGTCAGGCATTTGTTAAAAAGCTATCCTTAAATTTAAGTATTTTCAATAACATCAAATATTATCAATTAAAGCCTAAACATCACTCAAAAGCACCAGACAAATCTTGTTCTTAAGGAGAGGGAGACAAAGCTTGTTTTTTTTCACTCTGGTTCTTAAATTAACTTGGCTCCAGAAATCAAACTGTTTTAAACCGTTATAAATAATTAACCAAAACCAATGTTCTACATTTTTGAAGCTACACATTTTTTCCCCAAAGCATTAGCTTTAATTTCAGGAGAGTAGTCTTTAAAGAGAGAAGCCAAATGCTTCTTTAAAAAGCTAAATATATGACTTCCTTTCTCTCATTAATATGTTCTTGGCGTTGGAAAACACATCTTATTTAAATAACTTCTCACTAATGGCCTCCGCAAAACTCCCATCTATCTACCTTCTTTCTGTATGTCTCTGTCAATTCAGTGGTTATTTACTATATGAGTCAGTTTTTATTTACAAAGCTAGAAAATTTTTAATGCGAGAAATATGTTACCTTTGAGAATTTATGTTTTGGATTGTGCTCTTGATTTTTCTTATAGGATCGCCTTACTTTTCCATTTTAAGGAAAAAGCCTTTTAAAATTTGGTAAAGTATTATTTTGAGATAAAATGAATAATTGCTATAATCTAATGTTCCAGACTTTACAATCTAGTGACTATAACATAAGAGCATGCTTTCTTTTAATTCCCCAATGTTTTTCGCTTGAACACCTACCAAACTAATCACTGGAATTCAGACTTATTTACTTCTGAGAGTTTTCCCAGGTCCTGCCTCACATCTGCTCAGGAACAGGTGGCCTCCTCATCACACTGCTGCCTTTGCTGTTGGTCCTGCTCGAGAGACCATTAAACATATGAGCTCTCCTGTCCTCTGAGAATGACAGCTACCACCACTGCCTTTCTGATCCCATACAAGCCTGATGCCTGCTCTCCTCCCCTGAAATAGGACGTCCCCCTAACTCCCTGCAGTACAGTGGAGACCGGGTTAAAATGATAACTAGACTCTATTAAAGGGTTTGGCATCGTGGAAGGAAAGTGCAACAAAGGTGGTAACTCACTATTGCTCTACAAGTAACTACTCTGAGAGCAGACAGGACCTCAGATCTCTTACTGGTCCAGCTTCAGGAAGGCAGACAGCTCACCGGGAATGTCTCAGAATATCCATGACTTGGCCCTGTCCACATTTCAAGGCCTAAAGTGAAGGTGCTCACCG
Source organism: Ailuropoda melanoleuca (assembly GCF_002007445.2). NCBI lineage: Eukaryota > Metazoa > Chordata > Mammalia > Carnivora > Ursidae > Ailuropoda > Ailuropoda melanoleuca. Next base: position 60,546,173 of record NC_048220.1, on the reverse strand, counting down.
CACTCTATGGCCCCAAATCCTCATTTGTGGCATCATGTTGGAACTCATCCAGGATGACTGACACTGGGAAGATACACTCTCTTCAAGGAGAATTTCCACACCTAGCCACAAAGCTGTGATCTCACCTTGGGAACCTGAAAGCCTAAAGGTTTTTCTGCCTTTAGCGATGCCTTATTTGAATACAATCATCCAAGTGGGCACGGGTTGGCCTTAACCAGTCCAGCTTTTTAGTAGCATGAAGTGGAATTAGAATTGGGCCAATAAGACTTCTTAACCTCATCCTATCCTTGGTTTACATTTCAGATACTCAGATAGGACAGACAAGTCTGCATATACGCTGCTGTTGAGACTTACAGTTTGGCTCAAATCCTGTTCGTCAAAAGAAACATCTGCTAAAAAATACCAATAAAAGCTCGTCTAAAATTTCCCCAGTTTACACCATTAAATGTTAATTTCCCATTCTGAAACACTGACTTTGGAGTTTTTTCATTGAGTTCAGGGTCTTCTTCCAAACAATGAGTTGGTACTCCTCTGTTTTTCCCTAAGAACAAAGTAACAGGCTTCCTCGAGTACCCCACCCAAGAACGCAGGCCTGTTTTGTAACTCAGAAAGTAGCACGTTAGGGGTCTTAACAGGGATTGTCAACAGCGGAGACAACAGTGTGAAGAGGAGGCCACCACGTTTCTAAAAATCTCAAGTTTTGGAATCCAGAGTACCCTATAAAATAACTACTCTAAAATTCAACTGCTGCCTCAGAACAACAATTTTTTATTCTCACGCGTTTCCGTTGGGCAAGGCTGACTCCAGAGTCTGGGCTCTGAGCTACAGGCTGCACGGTGGGTGCAGGCCCCCTCGAGCTCCCTCACGTGGGAGCCCAGGCTAGAGAGGCTACTGAGGCACGTTCTCCTCCTGGCAGATCCCCAGAGTGCAAAGGGCCACTCAAGTGCATGAGCACATTCAAGCTCACGTTCGAGTCATGGGTCAGAGGAAGACAGACGGCCAAGCCCAGTGTTAAGGGACGTGGAAGATCACTTAGCCCTCCTCTCCACGAAGCTGTGGTAAGGGTGTGAATGCATAGTCTACAGCAGGGGAACAGTAATTTTGTCCAGTCATTCAGTCTCCTTTCCTGGACCACCACAGACTTTACCTAGCAACTCTCTGTGTCTAGCCTTGCTCCGCATCCTCAGTATTTATAACTGATTTGGTCACTCCTCTGCTTAAGCCGATAGTTCCATTTTAGGAAAAATATAAGCATTTTAGTAAAAACAACGAGTTCATCCTGGTTAGTTGTACAGCACGGTTCATTTCTATTATTTGTGCTGTCTCTCTTCCTCTCTCTCTCTCTCCCCACTGCTGACCTTCTAAAGCTAGGGTCCTCTGTACCTGTTACTTCTCTGAACATCTAAACTTTTTCAAGGCTTGTGGTTTTGTGCATGCTATTTCTTCTTACAGAAATTTATTTTATTTATTCTACAAAAATGTATTAAATGCCAGTGCTGTACCACGTGCCCAGAAAGATAAGAGACACAGTGGAGAACAAAATACAATTTGTCCATCCCTCAGAGGGTGTACAGGAGAGGAAGGGAATGCTCCTACCCCCCCTTCTTTGCCACAGCGAGCATGCAGTATTTTTAGGGGGAAGTTTTGATCCCCTATGCCTTCCTCTGCTTTTCCCAGGGGGAGTTAAATTTTTCCTTTTTAATGGTCTCATACTATGTTGCATGAGTGCAGTTAAGTAGTATTTTGAGATACAATTAATGCTTTTCTTCTTTCCGTAGTCACCCTCTTTCCCTCTTCCCTATTCTTTTGGACAGGTTTTGGACAGGTTTTAGACAGGAAACCCCTCTCAGCCTGCAAAAAACCCACATAAAGCTATTGAGGACATTTTAATAGGTGACTGTAGGAAAAATAACAAGATAAAATGGTGTGCCACTGGAGGTGGAGAATCCAGCAGAAAGCAGGGGCCTTGTCTCCCAGATGAAAAGGATTTCGCCCGCTTGGGAAAGGGAAGAAGAGAAAGAGATCTGTGGGTCCGGAGCAGGGAGGACCTCTGTACTCTTTCTGGTAGTGCCCTGAGCATAATGGTGTCAGTACTAAGAATAACAACAATGATAGCACTAGTAATAACAGCAGCTAACTGTTACTGAACACTTACTATGGGCCAGGCATTGTCACTTTACTTTGAGTTACCTCATTTTGCCCTCACAACTCCGTGAGGTATGTAATATGCACACCCTTACTTTATAGGTGGAAATCTGAAGGTTAGGAAATTGAAAAAAAAATTGCCTGAGGTCGCGAGATACGGCATGCCCAGGACATGAATCTAAGTGATGTCAAAGTTGGCCTTCTTAAACGATTTGTGATTCTGCCTCCCTGCAGTGAAGCCACCAAGCCAGTTGCCTGAAGAACTTAGGCAGAGAAAGCCATCTGAAGCCCTGTAAAAGTGTCTTGTCTTTCTCGCAGGACACGGAGCTTGGCAAGCACCCCTGAGCCCAAGGAGTCCTACAGACCGGGCAGCCAACGAACCAGAGGCAGGCGCTCCACCCTCTTCCTCCCCTATTCCAGCGACCCAGGTAGAGGACTGCATAGAAAGAACTAAGAATTACCAGCACCCAATTTTCTACTAGCTTGAAAGATGGGGGCCTGGTGTAAAAAATAATTAAGCTAATTAGAGAAAATAACAAATATATTTCTTGCACATATAAATTTGTAACATGAGATTTATACCCATTACATAGATTATCTCTATGCTCTCTCTTATCACTTTGCAGTACAATTAGAGCGTTTCCTGTAGATTACGAACAATGAGAAGTTAGGAAATTTCTTTGATTTTGTTACGGATATGCAGTAGAGTGCCAGGCTAACGGTGGTCGAGGAATCATTGAAATATCCTTATAAGATTTCACTATTACTCTATTTTTGCCCCCACTAAGTTCTGCTCACTTAAAATGTTGAAATTTTAATTGTGAATATAAAATACATTAACACAAAGAGCTTAATGGCTTAGACCTCAAATGATCTTGCTCTTATAAGTGTATTTCCTTTTTTTTACCCCTTTATTCTTTTTTAAAAAATATTTTATTTATTTATTTGAGATAGAGAGAGAGAGAGAGAAAGCACAAGCAGGGGGAGTGACAGAAGGAGAGGGAGAAGCTGACTCCCCTCTGAGCAGAGAGCCTGACATGGGGCTCAATCCCAGGACCCTGGGATCATGACCTGAGCTGAAGGCAGACGCTTAACCAATTGAGCCACCCAGGTGCCCCACCCCTTTCTTTATTCTTAAGATTATTTTTTGAGGATATATCAGAGAATGTAACGTGCAAATGTTTCAGACAAAATGTTCGTTCCCCACAGTATGTACTTTCTAAGGGCAAAGGGAACTTATACACTGTAATGACAGTCGCTGCAGAATTCATCAAGAAAACAATGTTGCTGAAGAGGAAGTGCATTCTCCACGGAGGAATGATGCCAGAGAGAAGCGTGACAAGTGACTCAGCACAAGGTCTTAATACTATTGTCAAGGGCCGGAGAGCCGCGCACTGTCACCTGAGAGGAAAGCCAGCCAAGGAATCAAGGCTGCTCCTCGTACTGAAGCAACTTCATGTCAATCAGAGCTAACGTTGGTATGTGTGGCGATACTAGCTAACCAGTTCGTTGCTGCTCATCTTAGTCACTTCCTTCCTCTTCCTCCTTGGAGGTCCTGTGAACTCCCCAACTCTACAGTCCCACTGACCTCAAGGAGAGTTTTTTTCTCTTAAGTATCAATGTTTACAGCTTTAATTTGAATTCATGGAGAAAAAGTATGTCAGTAACACCATAATATGTGCATACGCTTTCAAGTCTGAACTAAAACTGTAAGACACTTGAGGAAAAGCCTAGGTTCTTATGCTCCTTCCTTCATTCACTCACAGACCGTACAGTCACGACCTGTTGTTTACTACGTGTTGGACTCTGGTTGCTGGGACTCACACATTTGCTGGGGAGACGGAGATGTGAAGAACTTCTCTGCGTGATACCCTGGGCACTGGAAAACAGGCATTTTCCAGATCCAGGGGAGCATGGAAAGGGGAAGGCAGTCTAGAAAACAGAGGAGGATTTCGAGACTTTTGAGCTGAATCCTGAAGGATGATGAGCAGTTCGCCAAGTGGCTCAGAGAGGAGAAGGCACCCAGGAAAAAAGAACATGTTTGAAGGCCCAGCATCATGAACGAGCACTGTGTAACTTCACCTGTCAGGGTGGGGTGTGAAAAGAGAAGAGGGGAGTTAAGGTAAGGAAGAAAGCAAGGCTGTGACTGGCTGTGTGTGCTGTACTTCACGACTTACAGATTGTTACAGATTTTACTAATAGAGTTAGTTTTTAATGGGAACTAGGTATTCTGTTGGCCAGGTGGGGACTGACGTGAATATGCTATTTCTCTGTGCTGATGGCAAATGACACTAGTGACTGGGGAGGAACAGCTGAATCCAGCAGGGACAAAACCAAGTAGGGTGCAGAGCTGGCCAGTGTCTACTACATAGATCAGCACATGATGGGTGCCTGCGAATGAATGTTCTCGACTTCCTGGGGATTGGTACATGCGCATACAATGATATTCGGTTCTATAATTGGTATAAAGAAAAGTGGGCTGGGGTGGAGTATAAATCTTGGAGCTCACTCAGGTACTAGAAATTCTTAATTACGCCTCTGCTCACAATTACACACACAGAGTTGCCCTTCAGGTTCCTGTGAGACATGAGTAATAGCTATAATATGTGAATGTACCTCCAACCCAACCCTTCCTTAGTAAATGGGGGAGTACTTTAGTTCAAGAGAAAAAGAGAAGCATGAGAAGAACTGGTGTGAGAGATAAAATCCTTGAGAAAAAGGCCTTGTTGGTTTTTCTCAAAGGTTTAATCTACCCCCCACCCCAAAAATGAGTCAGCTTGGCAGAGTGGTTAAGAGCAAGCTTTGGAGGTAAATCACTCTAGGTCTTACTCTGACTCTATCAGTTAACAGCTGTGGGACCTGTGACAAGTCAGGTGACATCTCTTAACCTGATTTCTCAGCTGTAAATGGGGCATCATACCTAACGTTGAGAGTAGTAAGAATCAAACGAGGTAATCTGGAAAGTCCTTAGCACAATGCCTATTGCCATCATCACAGACTAAATTGGTCTTTGTCAGAGTTTTCCTATAAAGGATCTCTCTGGATCTGAAACACATTGGTCACGGCCTTTTCTTTTAAAATAAACTTTTCTTGCCTATTCCCAAGTGCGAGATGTCCTGTTCATGTCATATGTTGCGTCATAAACCTCTGTCTCTCCTCGCTCTTCTAATGCTGCTGTGAGGAGCCACAAGGCCCTATTCCCCTCACCCTCACCCCTACCCGCCTTTTTATTAAGTAAACTCTACTCCCAACCTGGGGCTTGAACTCACAACCTCAAGATCAAGACTTGCGTGCTCTACTGACTGAGCCAGTCAGGCCCCCTCCCTCGTCTCTTCTCTACACAGCACCTCCTGTTCCCCTTTTTGTTTCCAGTTTGACACCTTCATGCCTGTCTGCAGGCAGCTTTGGTTCTTCAGCAATCATGTCAAGCAGTGTTTTTTGAGCTGTGGATTGACACACCAACAATTAATATGACTATGTTTTTCGTCAGCTCCTAAGAACTTGCTCACGGTTGAAGAAAATCTGAAATCTTCTCTCACTCTCAGTTCACTCCTTAGTCATGAAAACTGGAAAACTAAAAAACTGAAAGTCACTAGATACAGGATAACAACTCATTTAAAGAATCATTATGCAGCCAAATATTATTTCTTACACTATAAAACGTGACATTAGAAGCGACAATGTTGGAAATACTGGGCTAGTTATATCTCAGTGAGGATTATTTGCATTCAAACTTGAAATCAGGAAGGCTTTTCCAAATAACCAAGAAAAAGCTACCACCTGCAAGAGGTAAGTTTTGCATAATGATAATTTAGCACATAGAAGATGGGATTTTGCATGAAAACTCTAGGTTAAAAGATCATGTGTGCTCAGGTATCGCTTTGGTTTCCTATTAACTTACTGTGTTTTAGTTCTCCCGTCTAAAATGACATTGGCAAGTCCTTACTCTCCTTTGTTTATACATCAATTTACGTATCTATGTCTCGTATATGTGAGAACATTCTGTGTTCCTTGGAGGAAAGCTACTATTTAAATTCAAGGTATTATTCTTGGAAATGGGAAGAGCAGGAATATGCACGCTGACCTTCCGTGAGCTTCAGCAGGCGGCTTTGAGGATTCCTGTACGTTTCATTCTCAAGCCATAAAGCTGACAGGGGGGCCTCAGCTGCATAGTGGCGGTGGAAAGGGTTATGTTATTATTTGGGGACGGCATGGGCGATGTAATAGGTAATGTGCTGTAGATAAAGACCTAGAAAAGCATCTTAGACTCTTATCGCCATCCTTGAGGGTCTCGATGTTATTCATAACAGAACTACCAGAGTGCAGAATCTGAGGCGTTTTCTATAGCAATTAAAAATAGAAAAGAGTGTCCAATGTGTATGTGGGCAGAATGAATAGTAAGAACTGGCAGGGCCTGTCCCACCCTTCCTTCCTTTAAAATCTGATCTATAGTATCTTTTCTATTGTTTTCGGGCACAAATCTAAATTCTTTGTATCTAATAGTATCTTAATATTCTGGACTTTGGGTCCCGAAAAGCAGTTATTTGGTTTTCCTTTTCTCATGACTCAGTTGAGCAGATCTCCCAACCTGTGTAAATATCTTTAGCTTTGTGTTGAAATCTGTGTTTTGCTTTGCAAGCCCAGTATTATCTTGCAGCAGGTGCAGATTCTGTGTTTTCTGAGTTCTTAATGAACATAAATCCCCAGTGGAGATATTTTTCATTCCTTGCATGCCATTGTTCTGATAATGATGCTTATAAAACACAGAGAGATCTTTTTCTAGATTCCATGGCTAAGCATATGTTTCAAGAAAGGCCAATGCTCATCAGGAAATGTGGGACTGCCTACGAGTTTTTATAGATATATGTGTATGTCTCTGAGTAAGTTTGCTAGAGATAAAAGCCATTTTATTTATTGCAATCCTTTGCCTTCAGTGCAGTTCACACAAAGTGTCTCACACTGTGAAATCGTTATATACGAACTTTTCTTTGCTCCTGGAGTCATTTAGTAGTTAAAACATAATTTAAAATGATAATTACTGGAAATGGGCATGATTAGAGAAGTGTTCCAGTGCAACTTCGCAAATAAATACAGAACATTTATAAGCACACTTTTTAACCAGTTTCCTAGGCGCTACTTAAGAGATATCTGGGTGAAGGAAAAATGAAACTGGTATTGTCTACCATTCATCTAGCGTGCATTATAATTTTCCAGAAGCAAGTATCTGTTTGGAAATAACAGAATGGTGCACTGATATTTCTCTCTCTCTCTGTAGTTGACAGAAGGAATGACTTGGGGGTGGAATCTTTGAGGTCAGTGATTGTCATGTTAATAAGGTTACCTTTAGGATGCCTTGCAACCTGTTAGACACAGTGACAGATTCTGTCTTTACAACTTTCTCTTAAACGTTTAGAAAGTTGTGTGCCTGGGGCACCTGGGTGGCTCAGTCAAGGTTAGGCGTCTGCTTTGGCTCAGGTCATGATCCCAGGGTCCTGGGATCAAGTCCTGCACCCGGCTCCCCGCTCAGCCTTCTTCTCCCTCTCTCTTTGTTGCTCCCCCTGCTTGTGCTCTCTCTGTCAAATAAACAAACAAACAAACAAATAAATAAAATCTTAAAAAAAAAGAAAGTTGCATGTCCATTCTAAAATAAATATGATGATACGAGTGATTCAAGAAAGCTTTGTTAGAAGAGTCTTTCTGCCTCTTTGTTTAGGTCAAAGTAAATAAGAAATAATGCTTTTCACAGATACTTTGCTGTGGAATTATTGTCTCTTTCCCTGGACTCATGTGCGAATTTAAAATGTGATGTGTAAATTAGAGGCATAAATCTGATGTAAGTTTGTTTTTTTCTTTATAATCAGTATAGCATTAATATGGAAGTATTTGCTTTCTCCACAAATAGATTCGGAAAACAACACAATAAAATTAGGACAGCAGCAACAGGAATTTCTTTTTTTTTTTTTTTAAAGATTTTATTTATTTATTTTACAGAGATAGAGACAGCCAGCGAGAGAGGGAACACAAGCAAGGGGAGTGGGAGAGGAAGAAGCAGGCTCATAGCAGAGGAGCCTGATGTGGGGCTCGATCCCACAATGCCGGGATCACGCCCTGAGCCGAAGGCAGACGCTTAACCGCTGTGCCACCCAGGCGCCCCTAGCAACAGGAATTTCTAAAATATGTTTTTCGAAGCAGGACATGAAGGTGTCCTTTAAAACTTCTTAGGCTGCCTGTAAGTCAGTGTTAGTCAGTGCTGCCATGGACCCAGATTCTCTAGTTAGCGGTACTACTGACACATCCCAGCATCTGTGGTCTGCCTGGGCTCACTGGCAGCAGAGCTGAGGCCACGGAATAAGTCATGGCTATCGTGGCCTTTGCAAATACTGCCAGCCTTGAATTTAAACAAGAGTTGAATAAAAAGTTGTACATTTCATTAAGTAGAGAGGTAGATATTTCCAGGCATGAAAATATGCCACAAAGGAAGAAAATCTAGGCATTTCCTCTTTCCATTAGCTCTATAACCCTCGATCTCAAAAAAAAGTGCTACAGATACTCCTCTGAGTAGTAGATGAAGGGATAGGATGAGCTCTGTAATTCTTTTGGTTTTTATGTTTGTCACTAGTTTTTTAGGCCAGCTGGCTAAGCAGGGACTATTTCTAGCCCAAAGGAAGCTTTAAGAAAGACCTTGTGATTTAGTTGCTAAGTAAGTATTTCTGCAGATGCTGTTATCTTTAGGTAATGATGTCCTACTTCGCAAATGAAACTATGCATTTATTTTGGAGGAATAGATTTCAGAAATCTCGAGCTTTCTAATCTGGGATTCTGCTGTTAACTGCTGGTGTGCCTAAAGACACCAACTCATCTGTAAAGCATTGGCCTGGATAGCATGCGAATTTCTCTTTGGCTTTATGACTTGTGTTTGAGTGCCCACCAGGACTGAACATATTCTTGTTTCCCAGCCGGAATGGAAAATAAGCTGCCTGGTCTGGCTGGTGTAGAACAGCATTCCCAACACTGACGAGGAGCAGATGTGGGGACCTTTCGAATGGAACAGAAAGCTGCTCACTGTACCGTGGATAACGTGGTCCCTTTCCACATGTGCTTCCTGCTTCTGAGAAGCCCTTGCCTGTGAAAGGATATAATAAACTCTCTGCTGTGTCACCACTGGTTACAAGACTTTAAATAACTCAGATTAGTTTGGGTTAAGCAGGATTGAAAAATATTATTTTTCTTGCCTGTGGGAGCAAATCATGAAAGATTTATTTTTAATCGCGCACTCGCCCTCTTTGTGGAAACTCAGCTTTGTGTACTTGTTCTTTCCTTCTTCTTTCCTTTGGAAATCCTATTTCCCACCTTGTATCAAAGTGAAATAGTTTGCAGATGGAGTTGTTTAATGTGGACAAATAGACTCCTTTGGCTCTCTTGATTGTTTTGTGAGGAGAATTGACCACCCTGGCCTTCTTGGGCACACTGGGGGAGACATAAGCATGACTGGGGAGTCCAGAGTTATTTTAAAATACTAATCCCATTGTTGGCTGTCCATAGTAAACTGGGAAAATCGTTCAACCTCTCAGAGCCTTATTTTTTTTTAATATTTCTAAGATAAATTACACAGAGCATACAAATAATCTAATACACGATTTGACTCAGAGTAGGAATGTAATAAATACTACGTTCTAGCCCCACACCCTCACTTAGCTCTTTTTGTTGTTCTGTTCGCTGTTGTTGTCATAGTCTAGCAACTGGATAATTGCTGATTTTCATGACTGTAATAAAATGTTATGAAGAGATAGACTTCTAAGCATCTCGGCATTTTCATCAGAGGCTACATTCCCTGCCCGTCCCTGCCTCTGACCCCCTCCCCACCATGCTAGCAAAATGTGAAACAAATAGCTACTTTGTTGCACAATTCTCTTACAAAGGGAGAGCGAGGACTACAAAGTAGTTAAATTTGAGGCTTCAGACAGGAAATGAACAGGTCGGAGTAAGACCTGAAATTCTTGCTTTCCATGGTGCTATGATAAGCAATGCTAGATCGTGTTCTCTGCTCAGATTGTCTTATCACCTGTTTTGTGTAAATAACCAGAGAGATGGTTTGACATTTTTTTTGTTAATTAAAAAAACCTCACAAATTTTAGGCTGCTATAATTTTTTAGTGCACAGTATGCTATGCTCCAACACAAATAAAAAAAAAAGCAACAGTTAAACAGGCCCCCAAATCTATTAAAACCTAACTCCTGACACCAGCCCTTCCCAATCTTAAATTCCAAAGTGAAGTTTCATTTAATGTTAGTATTAGCTGCTTCAGCACAATATAGACACATTCTCTGACTAATGATCATTTTTGATCTTTACAAATCTTGATTTTTTAAAAAGTGTGCTTCTTTATAATTTTGGATGTAAAGTCATGTGAACAACTACAAAAACCCCTCCAGTTAGCTTCCCACTGCTGAATACATAATATTTCAACTTTCTAACAAGTAAACATAAAGTAGACAATGAACTTGACCAGTATTTTGATAAACATTGTTGAATATAACGAGATAGCTTCATAATTTCTTTTCTGTTGCTACTAGGCCTTTCTAGTAAATAAATAAACCACATTAATCAGTATTAAGAAGACATTTTCTCATTCATTAACTGGTAATGGTATATTGAACTTAGGTGAATAAATTTTAAAAAGCTGTTTTGCTAAAAATTTCTTAATTTATGTAATGTTCTTCATATGATAGTCATTCTTAATTTTTTACTTAATGATATGGAAATGAAAATACCTTTTGAGATCTTTACTCCAGTCCATATCTGTTATGGGTTCAGTTGTGTCCTCTGAAATTCCTATGTTGAAATCCTAACTCAATACATCAGAATGTGACTGTATTTGGAGACAGGATCTACAAGGCATACTTAAGGTGAAATTAGGCCATTAAAGTAGGCCCTAATATAACTGGTACTCTTTCAAGAACAGGAGATTAGGTCAGAGACACAACAGAAGAAAGAATGTGAAGACCCCAGGAAAAAAACTGCCACCTACAAGTCAAAGAGAGAGGCCTCAGAGGAAATCAACCAGCTGACACCTTGCTCTTGAACTTCTAGCCTCCAAAATCGTGAGAATTAATCTCTGATGCTTAAACCATTCAGTCTGTGGTACTGAGTCTGTGGTCATGGCAGCCCTAGCAAACTATACATCTTAAATTTGGTAATAATATTGTCTAATAGAGCAAGGATTTCCCATATGAATCTTTTCTTCTGCCAAAATTCCTCTTAATTCTTTTTTTTTAAATACCAACAAAGTCTGACTGACACAATTTCTGTGCTTAAGTATATTAAAAAAAATTCTCTTACAAATATTCTGTAATTCAGACTTGAAACAACAAATTAACTTTTTCCCTCAGTTGTAATGAGTAAATGAGATCTTACTGAATAATCCATCATTGTGATAATTTTTACAAAATTGGCTTTAGGACCACATCTTCCAAATTTAATCAATTCTTAAGTCTTATTGCTTTTGCTACTTTTCTCATAAAATACAGAATTTTTTTTACCTTATTTTCCCTTCCAATTTTCATTACCTTAACACAAACACTAATGTCTCTTCTGTGCTCATATAGTAAGTTCCCAAATGTGCTCACCTACTTTCTCTACCTCCAAAATATTTATTACCTAGACTCCAGAGTTACAATCATGACCAAAAATTTTTCATGAAAATTGCTTCAATAGTTTCCCATTATCTATAGAATAAAATCCAAACTCCCTTCAGAATGCAAAAGCACATGCTTCATGATGTAGGCCCTGCAAACTGGGTCTGCTTTGGGTCCATTTCCAACCTCCCAAGCTCAGCCTTTGTTTTACTCACTAATACTTATCACCTACAGCTCCTACAATGTGTTAGGCTTTTTCAAAATATCTCTATATCTTTGCATATGTTATTTTTACTGCCTGTAATGTTTCCCCAATATTCTCTGACCAACTTTTCATCCTCCAAGTCTTAGCTCAAATAATATCTTATCTCTTGGTGAATTTGAAGGGGCCTCCTGTGCTCCCATGACATACTGTTTACAGCGCCATGTCCACCGCCACACTAGATCAATGTATTTCCATATTTGTCTACTCGGTTTCTAGTACCGTGCCTTCATGGTGAAGTTACCCAATAACTGTTAAGTGAATAAAACAATGAAGTGGGTTACGGCATCACAAAATTGCTCTAAAGTGTTCTAGAAGACCTTGTATTTACCACAAAGTCTTTATGGAAATGACCATAAGGAAGATCATTCTAACAGGGTCAATTTTCTCTGCGGGAATGATGTAATTAGGGTTTGTATTACATAAGAAAGAATAATACCAAGCAGGGACACCCGGGTGGCTCGGTTGGTTAAGTGTCTGCCTTCGGCTCAGGTCATGATCCCAGAATCCTGGAATCGAGCCCTGCGTTTGGGCTCCCTGCTCAGCGGGGATTCTGCTTCTCCCTCTGCCCCTCCCCCATGCTTGCGCATGCACTTGCGCTCTCTTTCAAAGAAATAAATAAAATTAAAAAAAAAAAAGAAAGAAAGAAAAATACCAAGCAAATTATAGTTTTGACCACATGGGCAAANTGCCCCTCCCCCATGCTTGCGCATGCACTTGCGCTCTCTTTCAAAGAAATAAATAAAATTAAAAAAAAAAAAAGAAAGAAAGAAAAATACCAAGCAAATTATAGTTTTGACCACATGGGCAGAGACATGACAATTATAAATGGATATAATTAATATATTATGCTCTAAGTTCTATAAGACATATATACATGTTCCAGATATGTGTGTAATTTAATGTAATGTGAAGTAAATAAAACTACTGAATAATAAATTTGTTATTTATTAATTCTGCTGAATCTTCTAAAATGGTTTTACGTCTTCCTTGAAAACATATAACAGCAGTATCTTTAAAATAAAATTCTGCAATTATGTACTTGAGGTAAACTTGAAAGCATTATCAAGCATTAAAAAACATTTAATGGCAAATGTCATTCTTTTTTCTTTGTAATAATTTATTTTGGAATTAGTGTGGAGTGGGCCTAGATCTCTTTGAGAAGTTTCTGAATTCATGCATAGCCGGTGGGATGTAAGTTAGAAAACATATCTGAAAGCAATTTAGCTTTATGTTTTGAGATTTTTCAAATTGTTCATAGTGTTTGAACTGGAATTTGCAATTCTGGAAGCTAATCTAAAACAAATCAGACATTTACAAAGGCTTCCTGGAAAAATGTGCTTATCACAACACTATCTGACATTCAAAAACTTAAAAAAAATCAATAAAAGATTGGTTTAAAAAACATGGTACCTCTGTTCGCTGGAATATTGTACTGTCATTAAAATTTACAAAAGTATAATAAGACATTAGTATTACAATAGTGAAAAGCAGGTTACCAACCGATGTTTACAATAAGATTGCAATTATGATACTAAAAAATGCTAGAAGGACAATGAAGCTGAAAGTTAGTAAAAGGAAGGAAATAAGAAAGATCAGAACTGAAATAAATGGCATAGAAACGAAAAGGAAAATAGAAAAGATCAATGAAACTAAGAGCCATTTTTTAAAAAATATAAACAAAACTGACAAACCTTTAGCTAGATTCACTAAGAAAAAAAGACAGAGGACTCAAAAGTAGAACTGAAAGAGGAGATATTATAACTGATAACACAGAAATATAAAGAATCATAAGAGATTACTATGAAAAATTATACACCAACAATCTGGACTACCTAGACAAATAGGTAAGCTCCTAAAAACACACAACCTACCAAAACTGAATTATGAATAGAAAATCTGAATAGACTGATTACTAGTAAGGGATTCAATCAGTAATCAGAAGCCTCCTAACAAACAAAAGTCTAGAACCAGGTGTTTCACTGGTGATTTCTACCAAACATTTAAAGAAAAATGGACACCAATTCTTCTCAAACTCTTCACAGAAAATAGAAGAGGAGAAGGAATCATTTCTAAATTCATTTTTTTTTTTTGAGGCAGGCAATGACCTGATACCAAAATCAGGCAAAAATGCCACAAGAAAGACTAGAAAATTACAGACCAATATTTCTGATGAACACAGTTNCATACTTAAGGTGAAATTAGGCCATTAAAGTAGGCCCTAATATAACTGGTACTCTTTCAAGAACAGGAGATTAGGTCAGAGACACAACAGAAGAAAGAATGTGAAGACCCCAGGAAAAAAACTGCCACCTACAAGTCAAAGAGAGAGGCCTCAGAGGAAATCAACCAGCTGACACCTTGCTCTTGAACTTCTAGCCTCCAAAATCGTGAGAATTAATCTCTGATGCTTAAACCATTCAGTCTGTGGTACTGAGTCTGTGGTCATGGCAGCCCTAGCAAACTATACATCTTAAATTTGGTAATAATATTGTCTAATAGAGCAAGGATTTCCCATATGAATCTTTTCTTCTGCCAAAATTCCTCTTAATTCTTTTTTTTTAAATACCAACAAAGTCTGACTGACACAATTTCTGTGCTTAAGTATATTAAAAAAAATTCTCTTACAAATATTCTGTAATTCAGACTTGAAACAAATCAAATTAACTTTTTCCCTCAGTTGTAATGAGTAAATGAGATCTTACTGAATAATCCATCATTGTGATAATTTTTACAAAATTGGCTTTAGGACCACATCTTCCAAATTTAATCAATTCTTAAGTCTTATTGCTTTTGCTACTTTTCTCATAAAATACAGAATTTTTTTTACCTTATTTTCCCTTCCAATTTTCATTACCTTAACACAAACACTAATGTCTCTTCTGTGCTCATATAGTAAGTTCCCAAATGTGCTCACCTACTTTCTCTACCTCCAAAATATTTATTACCTAGACTCCAGAGTTACAATCATGACCAAAAATTTTTCATGAAAATTGCTTCAATAGTTTCCCATTATCTATAGAATAAAATCCAAACTCCCTTCAGAATGCAAAAGCACATGCTTCATGATGTAGGCCCTGCAAACTGGGTCTGCTTTGGGTCCATTTCCAACCTCCCAAGCTCAGCCTTTGTTTTACTCACTAATACTTATCACCTACAGCTCCTACAATGTGTTAGGCTTTTTCAAAATATCTCTATATCTTTGCATATGTTATTTTTACTGCCTGTAATGTTTCCCCAATATTCTCTGACCAACTTTTCATCCTCCAAGTCTTAGCTCAAATAATATCTTATCTCTTGGTGAATTTGAAGGGGCCTCCTGTGCTCCCATGACATACTGTTTACAGCGCCATGTCCACCGCCACACTAGATCAATGTATTTCCATATTTGTCTACTCGGTTTCTAGTACCGTGCCTTCATGGTGAAGTTACCCAATAACTGTTAAGTGAATAAAACAATGAAGTGGGTTACGGCATCACAAAATTGCTCTAAAGTGTTCTAGAAGACCTTGTATTTACCACAAAGTCTTTATGGAAATGACCATAAGGAAGATCATTCTAACAGGGTCAATTTTCTCTGCGGGAATGATGTAATTAGGGTTTGTATTACATAAGAAAGAATAATACCAAGCAGGGACACCCGGGTGGCTCGGTTGGTTAAGTGTCTGCCTTCGGCTCAGGTCATGATCCCAGAATCCTGGAATCGAGCCCTGCGTTTGGGCTCCCTGCTCAGCGGGGATTCTGCTTCTCCCTCTGCCCCTCCCCCATGCTTGCGCATGCACTTGCGCTCTCTTTCAAAGAAATAAATAAAATTAAAAAAAAAAAAAGAAAGAAAGAAAAATACCAAGCAAATTATAGTTTTGACCACATGGGCAAAGCAGAGACATGACAATTATAAATGGATATAATTAATATATTATGCTCTAAGTTCTATAAGACATATATACATGTTCCAGATATGTGTGTAATTTAATGTAATGTGAAGTAAATAAAACTACTGAATAATAAATTTGTTATTTATTAATTCTGCTGAATCTTCTAAAATGGTTTTACGTCTTCCTTGAAAACATATAACAGCAGTATCTTTAAAATAAAATTCTGCAATTATGTACTTGAGGTAAACTTGAAAGCATTATCAAGCATTAAAAAACATTTAATGGCAAATGTCATTCTTTTTTCTTTGTAATAATTTATTTTGGAATTAGTGTGGAGTGGGCCTAGATCTCTTTGAGAAGTTTCTGAATTCATGCATAGCCGGTGGGATGTAAGTTAGAAAACATATCTGAAAGCAATTTAGCTTTATGTTTTGAGATTTTTCAAATTGTTCATAGTGTTTGAACTGGAATTTGCAATTCTGGAAGCTAATCTAAAACAAATCAGACATTTACAAAGGCTTCCTGGAAAAATGTGCTTATCACAACACTATCTGACATTCAAAAACTTAAAAAAAATCAATAAAAGATTGGTTTAAAAAACATGGTACCTCTGTTCGCTGGAATATTGTACTGTCATTAAAATTTACAAAAGTATAATAAGACATTAGTATTACAATAGTGAAAAGCAGGTTACCAACCGATGTTTACAATAAGATTGCAATTATGATACTAAAAAATGCTAGAAGGACAATGAAGCTGAAAGTTAGTAAAAGGAAGGAAATAAGAAAGATCAGAACTGAAATAAATGGCATAGAAACGAAAAGGAAAATAGAAAAGATCAATGAAACTAAGAGCCATTTTTTAAAAAATATAAACAAAACTGACAAAACTTTAGCTAGATTCACTAAGAAAAAAAGACAGAGGACTCAAAAGTAGAACTGAAAGAGGAGATATTATAACTGATAACACAGAAATATAAAGAATCATAAGAGATTACTATGAAAAATTATACACCAACAATCTGGACTACCTAGACAAATAGGTAAGCTCCTAAAAACACACAACCTACCAAAACTGAATTATGAATAGAAAATCTGAATAGACTGATTACTAGTAAGGGATTCAATCAGTAATCAGAAGCCTCCTAACAAACAAAAGTCTAGAACCAGGTGTTTCACTGGTGATTTCTACCAAACATTTAAAGAAAAATGGACACCAATTCTTCTCAAACTCTTCACAGAAAATAGAAGAGGAGAAGGAATCATTTCTAAATTCATTTTTTTTTTTTGAGGCAGGCAATGACCTGATACCAAAATCAGGCAAAAATGCCACAAGAAAGACTAGAAAATTACAGACCAATATTTCTGATGAACACAGTTGCAAAAATCCTCAACAAAATATTAGCAAACTGAATTTGACAATACATTAAAAAGATCAGACACCATGATCGAGTGGGACTTACTCCAGAGATGCAAGAATGGTTCAACATCTATAAACCAGTCAATGTGATTTACCACATTAACAAAATGAAGGATAAAAATCATATGATCATCTCCATGGATGTAGAAAAAGCATTTGACAAAATTCAACAACGCTTTATGATAAAAACTCTGAACAAAGTGGGTATACTCAAATATTCCTCAACATAATAAAGGTCATATATAATAAGCCCACAGCTAACACCACACTCAATGGTGAAAAGGTGAAAGCTTTCCCTCTAAGATCAAGAACAAGACAAGGATGGCCACTCTCACCACTTTTATTCTACAAAGTACTGAAGTCTTTGTCAAAGTAATAAGGCAAGAAATAAAAGGCGTGAAAATTGGAAAAGAAGAAGTAAACTATCACTACTTGTAAATGACATTATATATAGAAAATCCTAAACATTCCACCAAAAACTATTAGAACTAATAAAACAAAGTAAAGTTGTAGAATACAAAATCAATATACAAATATTTGTTTCTACAAACTAATAGCAACCTATTAAGAAATTAAGAAAACAGACCCATTTACAATTATATCAAAAAGGATAAAACATCTAAGAATAGTTTAACCAAGGAGGTGAAAGACCTGTATACTGAAAACTGTAAGACAATGATGAAAGAAATTGAAGATGACAAAAATAAGTAGAAAGGTATTCCATTCTCATTGACTGGAGGAATTAACTGTTAAAAACATCCATACTACCCAAAGTAATCTTAAGATTCAGTGCAATCGCTATTAAAATTCCAATGGCCTTTTTCATGGAAAAAAGGACTCCCGATAGCCCAAGCAATCTTAAGAAAGAAGAACAACGCCAGGGGCATCATGTTTCCTGACTTAAAACTGTATTTTAAAGCTATAAGCAATTTAAATAACATGGTATTGTCATAAAAACAGACACATGGATCAGTGGAACAAAGTAGGAGTCCAGAAATAAACCCATGCATTGTACAGTCAACTAATATGTGACAAAGGAACCAAGAGTACATAATTGGAAAGGACAGTCTCTTTACTAAATGGTTTGGGATAACTAGACACCCACATGCAAAAGAATAAAGCTGGACCATTTTCTCATACCATACACAAAAAATAACTTAAAATGGATTGAACACCTGAACGTAAGACCTAAAACCATAAAATTCCTAGAAGAAAACACAGCTTTTTTTACATTGGTCTTGGTGATGATTTTTTGGATTTTGACACCAAAAGCAAAGGCAACAAAAGCAAAAAAACCAAGCGGGACTATATCAAACTAAAAAGCTTCTGCATGGCAAAGGAAACCATCAACAAGGTGAAAAGGCAACCAACGAAGTGGGAGAGAATGTTTGCAGATCATATATCTGATGAGGGGTTAATATTCAAAATATATAAAGAGCTCATACAACTTAATAGCAAAAAACAAACACTCCATTAAAAAATGGATAGAAGATGTAAATACGTATTTCTCCAGGGAAGACCTGCGCGTGGACAAGTACGTGAAAAAGTGCTCAGCATTACTGTCATCAGGTAAATGCGAATCAAAACCACACGGAGATACTACCTCATACGTGTTAGAAGGGCGAGTATCCAAAAGACAAGCAATAGTGAGTGTTGGTGAGGATGTGGAGAAAAAGGGACGCTTTGTACACTGTTGGTAGGAGTATAAACTGGTGCAGTCACTATGGAAAATAATACAGACGTTTCTCAAAAAATTAAAAATAGAACTACCATATGATCCAGCAATTCCACTTCTAGATATTTATTCAAAGAAAACGAGAACACTAACCCAAAAAGGTACATGCACCCCTTTGCTCACTGCGGCCTTATTTATAATAGCCAACACATGGAAGCAACCTAAGTATCCATCAGTGGATAAATGAATAAAGAAAATGTGGTACATATACACAGTGGAATATCATTCAGCCATAAAAAGTGAAATCTTGCCATTTGTGACAACATGGACGGACCTTAAAGGAATTCTGCTAAGTGAAAGAGGTCAAACGGAGCAAGACAGATATGATCTCACATACATGTAGAATCCAAAAACAAAAAACTAAAGATATAGAGAAAAATTGGTGGTTCTCAGAGACAGGGGTGGGAGGGGTAGGCAAAATGCGTGAAGGTGGTCAAAAGGTACAAATGTCCAAGTATAAAATAAGTAAGTTCCGGGGACGTAATATACATCATCGTGACTAAGGTTAATTATGCTGTAATGCATATTTGAAAATTGCTAAGAGAATAGATCTTAAAAGTTCTCCTCATAAGGAAAAGAATTTTTGTAACAGATCTTAAAAGTTCTCATCACAAGGAAAATATTTTTGTAACCATGTGGCTAGTTAACTAGACTTAATGTGGCAATCATTTCACAATATACACAGATATCAAACCATTATATTGTACAGCTGAAACTAATATGATGTTACATGTCAACTATATCTCAATTAAAAAAAAACCCAAAAATATGCTGAAAAAAACCTAGAAATTCTTCAAAATACTCAAGGTGACTATTACTGAATTGTGAATTTTTAAAAAATTTTTGTTAATGCTTTCCAAATTATATATACTATTTTTATAATTGGAGATTTATTAACTTCCAAAGTTATCCCATTCGTCTTAGCATTTTCTCAGAGTTCTCGAGGCGTAACAAGTAGTTACTGTTGCCTATAGACATGTCTGTCCACTGAAAAATGATTTTTAGAAGATCTCATTATCTTCCCATTTCCTCAGTGTATTTCAAGCTAAAATAGCATTTACTTGTGTGGCTACCTCTCGGTTTTATGGCGAGTACTCTATTTCATGAAAACAACACTGGCCATTATCCTAAATAACCCTAAGTCATTAAGAAAAACTTTGAAAGTGCACCTTCAAAACATCTTGGCAACTTGCTAAAGTGGTACATGAAGAAAGGAAAAACTGGATATGGGCTGTAATGTATATTTCCTGCACTAGCCTTTCTTCTAAGTCTGGTAATGAAAATGGAAAGGTCATGTTTCTCTCTCAGATAGCAGTAACAGTTTTCCTCGAGTAGGTTGGTGACGGTATGTATATGCCAACTGTCCATTCTTTCCTATGTCTCAAATTTACTGTTCATTCCCGATCTTCCTCTGGGTGGTTTTTATTTGTAAAGCACAAATGTGTATTTTTAATTTAATTCCTTGCTCTCGTTTTCATCTGTAGCTTCAAATGGCATAGTCCTTATTTCAGTCAGGAATATTTAACTATATCCTCTGGGAATAAATTTGTATTTGCTCTTCCAGCAGTCCAACCGAGGTTTTTTCAGTAAATGACTTACTAAAACTATCCCATTCTTTTCTGAATCATTTTGAATGATCATCGCTAAAGGAAGCCTCTTCTTTTAGTCTGGAACCTCGGACAGACAGATTCTCCCGTTTCCAGTCATTTTGAGCGCCAAACGTAAAGAGCAAATAAATCCAACTCTTTATCATCTGAGTACCTTTTGGATTTATAGGAACAAAATGATGAAGAGAAATACTTTAATGCTTTCATGTTCCTTCCATTCCCCCCCCCTAAGTTTTAACTTTGGCCATTTGCTTTTCCAGACCTACTGGAATGTCTTTATACTGCTGAAACAAAACCCCCAGGTCAACATAAACACTCTAGGGCTACTGGCTTTGTTACTGGTGATTGGAATTGGAATATTTTCAAATTATTTTGAAAATATTGGTCTGTGTATACCACTTAAAGAGAGAAGATCTGGAACTGAAACAAGATGTCATTTAACATGCCCTCCTTGGAATGTACTGGATGTCCCACACCTGACAGGCTCAGCACGTTCCCACGGCTTTTTCTTTTGGTGTCACTGGCCTGTGAGTAACACCCATACAAGCGGAAAGATGAAAGTATGTACTATTTTGGGGTTCTCCAAAAATAAACAACCTGCAAAAATGCAGTCTAAAAGCACAGTGTTTTGGGGATCTCTCCCACCACCACCGCCGCCACCACCAGCCCCGTCACTCACACTGCAACCGTGGTGCCTTGTGCCGTTGTCCACTCTCTGCTGGAGAGAACCGAGGGGCCATGCGCGTGCTTCCCACAGACTGGGGCCAGAGCTGGGAGGAGGAGGTGGTGACCGTGGAGACCTGGCTGCCAGGCTCACTCAAGACCTCCTGCCTCTACAGGCAGCTTCTCAAGTTCTGGGACTGAGACCTTACTCTGTACCATTCCAATGCCATCCTGCGATACCTGGGCCGCTCCCTTGGGCGGTTCCAGAGGGACCATTGGGAGGCGGCCCTAGTGGCCGCAGTCAGTGATGGTGCGGAGAACCTCTGCGGCAAATACATCATCCTCATCTACACCAACCATGAGGCAGGCAAGGAAGAGTATGTGAAGGCACTACCAGGGCACCTGAAGCCTTTTGAGACCCTGCTGTCCCAGAACCAGAGGGGCCAGGCCTTCATCACAGGCAACATGATCTCCTCCATAGACTGCAACCTGCTGGACTTGCTGCTGATTCACCAGGTCCTGCAACACCACCCCCCCGCCCCCGGCTGCGTGGATTCCTTCCCCTTGTTCTCTGCCTACTTGGTGCACCTCAGGTTCTGGCCCAGGCTCAAGGCCTTCCTGGCCTCCCCCGAGGCTGTGGACCTCTCATCAATACCAACCAGAAGCAGTGAGAGCTTGTGGCACCCCCTGCAAGAAGTGGGGGCTGCCTGCGTTCCTTTCCCCAGCACCAATAAAATTTCCAAGAGAGAGAAAAAAAGATAATAATAAAAAAATAAAAGCATAGTGTTTTACTCAAAGAAAAATTGCTACCTAACCATTTCCCCAGATACCAGCGTGACACACATGAACTGACTGATGGAGCAGATGGCCTTGCTGGGACCAAGAGTTTAAACATTTTAAAGGAAATTCTAGTGGCAGAAAAGAGAGATGTTAACTGGCATATGTGCCATTGGAAATTTTCCTAGGTATTTTGTTTTACAGAAAAATTTGTTTGCAGGAACTATTTTCTGAACTCAGAGACAACACATCACTAATGAATGACACACAAGGAATATAGTTTATTACTAATGAGACTATTTGGAGATATTCTTAACAACTGGTCAGTGAGAATCAAATATAAACATATGATTCTTGAA
Source organism: Ailuropoda melanoleuca (assembly GCF_002007445.2). Classification (NCBI taxonomy): domain Eukaryota; kingdom Metazoa; phylum Chordata; class Mammalia; order Carnivora; family Ursidae; genus Ailuropoda; species Ailuropoda melanoleuca. The sequence goes on along the minus strand of NC_048220.1, from coordinate 60,523,696 downwards.
ATGCCAGAAGGATCATTTGAGCATTGACCATTTTACAGGTTCACATGAATGATGAGGAAGACTATGGGAAAAATGCATTTAAATTCTTTGTATATGATCGTGGGGTGAGTACAGTAGAATATGTGGAAATATCAAAAACTTTCAAGACAGAAAGCCACAGTTTTCTTTTTTTTTTTTTTTTAAAGATTTTATTTATTTATTTGACAGAGTTAGAGACAGCCAGTGAGAGAGGGAACACAAGCAGGGGGAGTGGGAGAGGAAGAAGCAGGCTCATAGCAGAAGAGCCTGATGTGGGGCTCGATCCCAGAACGCCGGGATCACGCCCTGAGCTGAAGGCAGACGCCTAACTGCTGTGCCACCCAGGCGCCCCAGAAATGCACAGTTTTCTAATCTATGAAATACATATAATAATTCCTATCTTGGAAATACTTGTGGATTAAATGTAAAAATATATCTGTAAGTGGTTCATCATGGGAATGATACGCTGAGACTAGGATGAGACATTAAAAGATGACTGAATATTGGGAAATTGCTTTCACCCCATTGGGGAACATACCCAAATTAAGGAGACAATTAAGGAGATTTTGGAAATGAGAACAGGGACATAGTCTTTTTGGCTACTGTGATGTGATATATTGCTTTGCTGTGAAGAATAGCCAATAGAATGTTGCAGAGGTAGGAGAGAAAATAAGAATGAGGACAGTCAAATTGAATGAGTGGGATGAAGTGTTAAAGGTACTGAGAGAGATGAGGAAACCACTCATGACTTGATGAAGAAGCAAATTGCCTGAACACCAGGTAATCACTATCTGATCTTGACTGAAGAAAAGGATGAATAACAAGCAAAGCTAATTATAGAAGTGATCTCTTGTAAGAATTTGCCGAAGCGCATAACATACCTCCCAGCTTGAAAATATTCACTTATTTGTTTTCAGGATTCATATTTGATTCCTCTTGCTGGCCACATTTCTTAGCCCCTAGAATATACTAAATAAATGTTCTTAGATAAAGAATGAATGAATGTCTTAGGTTGGGTTCCCCAGCAGAAGCAGACTCTCAAATAAGGATTCAAGGGCAAGTAGTTTATTTGGAAGGTGATCCCTAGAAGCCCCAGTAGACGAGTGAAGTAAGATTTTAAAAAAAGGGGAAAGGATTCTGAAAAAGGATATGTTAATGAGCAAGTTACCACTGTGGGCCAATTGGGGCTCATTTCTACTGGCTTTCTCTGAGAGATGATGTGGAACTCCCATTCTTATTGGTCGAGGGCTGCTTCTGAGGGCATCAACTCTCTATTACCTTCCTTCTGAGCATGGTCCTATGGCAGAGAAAGCCCTTGGGCAGAGGTTCCAAGGTGTTTGTAGAAAGACACTGTAGACCGTATAATGGTGATTACTGAGGGACAATGAACAGGGCCCAGAAAGTGTGTGTTCCAGTAAGGGAATGAGTAATGAATGACTTAGAGCTTCCTTCCCTTGGATCTGTAGGTTATTATAGTCTCCGAATGACCAAGAGTGAAATGCCAGGGCCTAAGTAACCATCAAACCATATTAAGGAACATTTTCTTTATCATCATAGTTAACTTCTTGGAGGAAACATATTTTATAGGAAAAGAGACACCAATAGGGGAAAAGTCACTGATGAAGCATATATAGAATGGGCGGTAAAGAGTCCTCGAAAATAAATTTGTGACAGCAATGTAGGAGGATTCTGACAATAGTTATCCTATATGATGGGATAAATGTAATTGCATCCTGGAGAAAGTGTGAAGCATGTAAACTTTGTCCCTCCCTCCTCACTCACCCTCCCCTTCCCTCCCTCCCTCTTTTCCTTCTTTCCTTTGTTCCAAAATAGATATAAATATTCAATGGTTTTCCTCATCTTCCTGTAGGATTTAAGAATTCAGGAGATAGTAATACAAAATAGAATCCTCCAATTTACAGAAAATTTATGTTTGCTCCCTTTCTAATTAGGGTACTTAGAAAAGTTTCTAGGATTTTGAACATTCGACCCAATTCTGTACTAGTCTGACCTTAATAGGAGCCTGAGGCAAGCATAGAAGTCAGAGTTTGGCCCGATATATTCACCCAGAGGGATTAATTGTCAAATATATTTCATTTACTAGATTGCGAATTTTTAGTGTCCACATCCACTCTTTTCCACAAAAGTTCAAGAGTAGTTATATTTAAACAGGACTACATCCTCAGGAGACGTCCCAATTTGTGTTATTAGCCAGTTCAGACTTCGAAGAATTAACAGTTCGGACGGAACTGAGCATTTTATTGCTGCCTGCTTTCTCTTTGTCTCTGTTTGGTAATGTAAAATATGGACAATATCCTGTTATCAAGCTCAAACACCTAACATTTTATTCACTGGCTATTCAAAAAAAGGTGGGATTTTAAAAATACCTGAATTATGTAGATACTTTTTTATTGTATTTTAATCAGGTATAGCCTTAGGAAAAGTTGTGAAAATATTCTTACATACTCTTCTGGATGTCACTTGCCTAGGGTGGTTCAAATTTTATGTTTTTCCCCTTTAGTTTTTCTTTTATTTTGATGATTAAAAATAAATATAGTATTTACTCTTTGTCAAAATAACACAATTGAATATTTCTCAATGATTTTTCCTTTTAACCACTTCATCCACTGAACTCTGAATTTAATATGTAATCACTACATTTTTCTGTACTTTTCCATTTAAATATCTAATTTAAATAGTTTCCCATTTTATTCCATTAAATATTTTATATTTAAATATTTAACTTTAAATTTCTTCTATTAAAAAATGAAGTGATCATAATTGCTCACCTTGAATCTCAGATTGGTGAAAAATCGTTGTTCTCAATCTTTTTATAGGCTTCTTATAATGACTATTATTAGCACATAAACCTTTGTGGTATCAGTGCCAAAGGGAGATAATACACTCACTAACAGTAGGTATAATTTATGGTATGTGCTTATAGAACATCTGAAAAACCAGCTATGGCTGTCTTCTTAAAGATCAGAACTCAGCCATAATAACATGAAGAAATATTATTCAATGTATAAGAATAATTACTAATACTTTGTGTTATTTTGTACTTCCTTAACTTTTAACAATTAGATCATTAAAATAATATTTGCATGTTTGAAGATCATTGTTCCTTACAAAGACACGTACAAGATACAGAAACTACAGAAGAGTGTTTTGGTAGAGGATGTGGTTAGAAACTGTGAGAAAAAAAATCTGTTAATGCTAAGACATCGCAAACCATTATCTTATCTCAATATTTGTTTTTTTTGAAGTGAAATAAATCCTATGAGATCCTAACATCTGTATATACAAAATTCAGTAAAACAAACTGAGTCTGCTCATATAGAGATATTGGATAGGGAGATGTTTTGTGATAATTACCTTTCCTTAAAGTTCAGAACATTTTAGGGGGCCATTAAAATAAATTTCCATTCTTAATGAAAAGTTGTCCCATTACCCAGTTTGGATCATTTTGAAATTGGAGCCCTAATTGAATGTGTATAATATTTTTTGAATTTTCCATCCTTTATATTTTACAAGTATTTTTTGGTAAACAAATACATGTGTTGATCAAAAATTTAAACTATTCAAAGAAGTTAGTATAATGAAATTAACTTTCTGTCCCCTGTCTCCTTGTCCCATCACTTCCTCCCAGAAGCAACTGATATTACTTTCTGTGTCTTCCAGTAATATCTATATTTTCACAATAGTATAAGTAAAATTTAATGATCTGTTATATAGAAACAGCTATTTATATATCTTTGGATTAGTATATTACATACACAGTTTGGTGAATTACTTATTCACTTAGTATCTTAGATATTATTTCATATCAGTAAGTTACAATTCTAACTCAGTTTTTAAACTATTATATCGTATTACATTAGGAAGCTATGATTTATTTTGTGTGTTGGATGCCCTATTGTCAGACATTTAAGTCATTTCCATTCTTCTCACCAATGAACATTTATAGTAATCAACATTTTTTTCATATGTCTTTGTACACAGATGTATTTCAATAGAATAAATTCCTAAATGTAGAGCTACTGTTTTTAATTTTTATAGATATTAATTTCAGCAGTAATTGACCAAGTTCCCTTCATATAGTTTTTTATCAAATGATATTTTAAATGGGAAAAGTAATTAAAAGCCTATTATTTTGGCTCTCAAAATTAAGTGTCTATACCACCCATTTGTCACTTGGCCAAGGTGACTTTATATCTATTTCTCTAAAATAGACATAAAAGTTCCTAACGGCTGCTATAATGTCTTCCATATTTTGCTATTCCCACTGCTAAGTAATAAGGCCCATTGAAAACTCCTCCAAGTAGTAATCAATACATCCATCATCTCAGTATTGTTTTAGCGTCCATTTGCACTTAATATTAGTAAGTTACTGCAAAATCCTACATTTGAACAGAACTGGAAAATGAAGAAATAATACAAGTAGTCATGTTTTACATGGTGTCACATGCGTTGTTGCTTTTATATTTTTATTTATTAATTTTTTTAAAGACTGTATCTGTGCATTGACTCACAAGGAATAGAAAGATCTTTTTCTTTCATCAGTCTCTTGGGCACAGCAGGTCCTGAGTGCCTTGCTCTAGGATTTGCAACAGGAGTTCCAAACATCAAAATAAAAACAGGAGGAGGAAATCTCCATCCTATGATACATGGGGGCTGATAACCTCCTTTGCAAATAGGAAGATGAAATTACTACCCAAAACCCCTCTTTGCCTGCACTAGACAGTTGTAAGTATAGCACCGAAATAACACTGAAGACACGACAGGATCCTGTGGGGAGGTGACTCTACCATCTGAACTGTAGACTGGACAGGCAAATAAGTGCAGTAATACCCTTGGAAGTCATGAAAGAAACGAAAAAGGATCGAGTTTCACCAATTGTTTGTACTCAAATATATTTTCTCTGTTGCAGATCCTCAGCTCTTTTATTCAGTGGAAAGTTTTGAGTTGAAGAGTTTCAAGAAGAATCATGGTGCATTTTTTTAAGGTCTCAGGAAACACTTTTTATGGTAACTAAGTCTATGAAAAAACTCACTTTTTAAGACATTCATAAAATATTCTTTTCTTTATGTAATATTTTACACAAGAACACTTCAGATTTGTTATGTGACTATTTTAACAAATATTAGATTTGTATCAACCAGCTACATGCTGTATTTTGTGAATCATTATCTTTTTTTCTTAAAGATGGCCTATTTTGAGCCATTGTAGAGATACATTATGTTTTTTGTGACCCAAAAAGAAACCCAAAAAAACAAAAAAAAACTTAAACAACTATCAGAAATACATCTTATTTTAGTGTTTTGGTCCAGTGTGAATTATCATCACTGTATTTGTTTAATGTAGCATTCAGTGCAGTTTTCAATAAAAATATACAAATTTTTGTTAAAAAAACAAAAATATTGAAGATCGTTACTTGAATAGCTTTGATTTTTTTTTTACTTTTATTATTTATTTTTTGGTTATCTATGCCTCTTAGAGATGTGGATTAATTTTTCTTCTCTAGGGTTTATTTGCCATTTCAGTTTGTGTTGTTACCATTCTAACATAGACATTAAAAAACATATATCCCATCAGAATTGTATTATAATTTGAGTACAAGGAGATAGACAGATGGGCAAATGATGAGTACTGTGAAATAAACCTAAAAATATAAATGCAGCTTTGTTTGCAATGACAACTAATGCAACTAATTTAAATATGAAGGTTCAGTTAATGCAATAAGCTAAAACATCATTAAAAATGATTTTAAAAAATCAAATCTCACCTTGTGTGGAAGCAGACTGTACTCTTAGACTTTGAAGATCAGTCTTATGGGTTCATATTATTTAGTGATGATTAGGACAGGGTGTCATTTTGTGACACTCCAGGGCAAGTAGCCTCAGGGTGCCAGGATATGGCACACTGGCTCAGTAATGTGAAATCATTCTAAATGGCACCTCTGAACTACGCTGGAAAGTTAGCTTTCTAATGAGAACTTAGCTACTGAAGAAGCACTTGGCTAAGTAACAACAGATATCTGCCATTGCAAAGAAGAATTTCTTTTTTTCTGCCAGCATTTAAAACGAAACTGCTTACATTTAGGAAATTAACAATGTAAGTAAAAATGGGGGGGGGTGAGGCAGTGGGAAATGTGTGATTAAAAGAATCATTTAGCTATAACGGCCATGCCGGATATGCATACTATTTAGAAAAAGAATTGAATGTGATACACAGAATTGAGGAAATTAATTTTTGATATAGGTGTGTCAGAATCAGCTCTGTGATACACTGGCAGTTTGAAAGTGAAGAGAGGGCTATCAGATTCTGCTCTAAAACCAATATAAAAGGAATCGGTCTCAATCACAGTTTCTCTCCAGCTTGCAGAGTGCCTGTAAAATAATGACCACTTACTCAACAAAAGTACCAAATAGAGGCACAAAAACTGCTCAAACACTTCTGGAAACATTTTTTGAAGTTTAGGAGATATGAAGAACAAGACTAATAAGGTCCCTACTTCCATCAAATTACACCCTAGTTGGGAGGCATACAATAATCGAATAAGCATATATATTCGTAATGTAATTTCAGATAGTTTTAAGCTCTATGGAGAAAATAAAACAGAGTGCTGTGATAGAATATACCTGGTGTGTGGGTACTGTGGAGAGGGCCAACATCACTCAGGGAAGGCATTCCAGATAAGGATACATTCATGCCAAAGCCTGAATGATGAGAAGTAATCAGTTGCATGAAGATCTGGAGGAAGGGTATTCCATATAGAGAAACAACAATTGCAAAGTCCTTGCAATGGAAACACTCAAGCAGCAGCACGCAAGCCGGCATGGCAAGGGCGGGAGGGGCAGTGTGGGAGAAGATGAAGTCAGAGAGATGGTGAAGAGGCCTGACTACACTTGGCCTGGAAGTAATGGCAGAAGAGATTTCTGTTCTAAGTGGAACAGGAGACCATTGGAGAGTTACAAGCAGAGGAGTGAAATAACATGCATTATTAAAATGATCACAGTTTCTGGAATTAAGAAATTACCTGGTAGAGAGCTAGATAAAGATTAAATTGCATTTAATAAGGGATAAACTTGGAAGTGGCAGACCAATGAGAGGTTATTGCAGTAGCGACATTTGACGATTGTGGTAGGATTCAGGTGGTCTTAGTAGAGATGGTAAAGTGATTAGATTCAGGATACCTTTTGGGAGCAGAGCTTACTTGCTAAGAGTTTGGATACAGGGAACGAGGGGAAGAGACGAATCAAATATCACTTCCAGGATTATGCCTTGAGCCCCTGGCTAGATGGAAGCACATTTACTGAGAGAAGACTGGGGGAGATCAATTTAAATGGGAGAATATTGGAAGTTCTGTTTTACACATGGTGAGTTAACAATGCCTATTAGAGGGCTATGTGGACCTTGACGCAAGTCTATCTGCAGTCTCAGCAAACTCGAGAGTTCTGTGGGTCATCAGCATTGCTCTCTTGTTCTTGCTGTCCTGCGTCTTCCTAGACTGAGGGAACAGTGGGAAAAAGTTCACTTATTTATTCCCTCCACAAATATCTATTGAACATCTGTGCCATAAACCTTCAGGTCAGGAGCTGTTCTAGCAGATGTGGACAGGGCAATCAGCAAGATGGAGCTGTATTTTTGTATTAGACTTTTTCCCTTTCAGATTTAGTTTCAAGAGTGTGGGTGAAAACGGATGACTCATTTCCGTTCTTTCCCAGCGAGCACAAGGCTGGCCGTCAGTTCAGTGTCTGTTGCATCACACTTCTCTGGCATTCAGTAGAAACGCTCAGAAGCAGACTCGGCCTGAATGCACAATGTCACCTGCCAAAGTCCATTAGTAAAGAATACAAAGTGAATGGTACTGTGTAATATATATTTCCTCCCACTTATTCCTCCTGTCTTTTCATTCTTCTACCATTTATTATTTTAGAGTCTTTAGAGTCTTAGAGTAAAATAAACGTCTTTGAGCTTGTGATGATTAATAGAAATTATTATATATAGAACTAATCTGGTTTAAGTCTACCAAAGAATCACCAAAATATTTCTGAGTAACTGGTTATTACAGCCTTCTTGGGATTTCATTAATGGCAAATTGAGGTTTCTGAAACTGAGAAATTACCTGGTGCTTTTCAACACTGACATGATAGTTTCTGATGGCACTTGCTTAATGAAGGAATAGTTTTTGTTTTTCTTCTATAGGATTTTAAAGCAAAGAGAGAGGCAGGGATAAAAATAACTTCTCACTGGTGCTTTGAACTAATTGTGGTCCTAATTAAACTTCAGGCGAACCAAACTTGAGACCATAAAATACAGTCAGCTACACTTTATATTCTGCACCCCCAGCCTTCCTTAAAACTGGCTCCTCCAGTTTCCATCTGAATGATGCTATCATCAGAGCCGGTTGTGCCAAACTGAGATTATTGTGTGCTATAGTCATGGTCTGGTTTCCTGTCTGGTGAAGAAGTGTTTCATGGTCGTTAATAGCACTGGCCTTAGTCAATGAGACTAGGATTTGAATTCTGGCACTGCCATTCACTGGCTGGATGACCTCAGGCCAGACTCTGATTCTCTGTGGACCTCAATTTCCTCATCCATGTTTATGGGTGAGACTTAAATGAGCTCATGTAGGTAAAGTACCAAGCACAGGGCCTGACACGGGGTAGGCGTTTGTTTATACATCCCCAAGATATTTGAGTGCCAGTCACTGTTGTAGGTTCTGGGATAAAGCAGAGACAAATTAGACAGAGTCCTTGCCTTCATGGGTCTTACGTCTAGGCGCTCTGCAACCTTGATTCCCTTTTTTATCATTTGCTCTCATTCTAGAAATGGCTCTGGGAAAAATACTAATAGATGCAAAAATGGGCATTTTATCACGGTCTCCCCTGTGTGTGTGTTGTGGCCAGAGTCTGTGTGGCCCACCTCAAGCTCCATCCATGCACCCCCAAGGCTGTCCTTGCATGCAGGACCTCCACCATGGGCCTTCCCTGTACCACTCCATCAACACTCACCTGCTTATTCTGTATCTTGTTACCTCCCTTCTCAGTCACATGAGGCAATTGATAAAGAGTTTCTCATAATTGACATAGACCTAATATGACTCTATTGAGGGTTCTGCTTAGTTCCCCAAAAAATGAATTTCTAGAAGTAGGATGGTGTAATTTGTGGCATATATGAGACTGTAGAAAGCTATGGAGAAGCAGCCTTGTCTGTTCACAGAACACTATGTTTTATTTATTGAACCTAGGCTGTAAAATGACTTTCTTCCTCTCACTTTCCCCATGCTTTTCCACTTTTGTCCCTTTCTCTTATGTTCATGTTATTTACTTTGCACAAAATATATCCTGAAGTCAGCTTAAATGTCATGTCCTCCTCTGACCTTTCCATTTGAAAGAAGTCTCTCTCCTCTGTATCTCTCTGGCCAGTCTTCCCAGTATTGTCCATTTACTTGTTATTTATTCCTTACTTCTCTGCAACCACAAACTTCATTAGGACACATGTGAATGTTTGGGGGATAAAATCCAAGGTGGCAGCTGAGAGCTAAAGCCAGGTCAGGGCCTTTCAGAGGTTGAGCAAAGCTCTTTCCTTCCCTCTCTCCATCTCTCTGAGCTGCCTTTGTTTCTTTCCTTAGAATGTATTGTAAAAAAGCTAAAACAAAGTTTAAATATTATCATGTAAGAAATAATAGTTTTAATACATAAATTATAATGTAATAATTCTATTTACAAGAGTATTGGAGGTTTTGTCAAAAAGTCATTTTTGAGGGGTGCTTGGGTAACTCAGTTGGTTAAGCATTTGACTGTTGATTCTGCTCAGGTCATGATCTCAGGGTTGTGAGATGGCGCCCCATATCAGGCTCCATGCTGGGTGTAGAGCCTGCTTAAGATTTTCCCTCCCCCGCCCCCACTCATGCAAACTCTCTCTAAAAATAAATCAAGTTTATTTTGAGGTCTTATTGAGTGAGACCCAGGGTGAGTGACTTTTCAGCTCCCCCACAACACATGTGTAAGCAGTGGTGTCATTGTTGATAAAATCAGCAACCAAAACATTAGTTGGATGAAAATGAGGGAAATCACAGAGGATAAAAAGAAACGGGGATAGCATTTTGATGAGGGACTGAGACAGTTTTGGGGAATGGTGTGAGTATTAAGCTTTACTGCTTTGTGACTTCTCAGAGTCAGGGATGAAAAGAACCAAGAGATCTAGAAACTAGGTCTCTCTGTAGGAGATAGGATTTTCATAGTGTTGGAGGAATGGTAGCAAGGGAGAATCCTGGTAAAGACAAAGAGAAGAGATTTAAGAACTTAGCATCTTTGGTGGACATACTTTGGAACTCTCTGCCCTAACCCCTTTCTTTGAGACCTGTCTCTATGTAGCACTGGTAATGGACACCCAAGTATCTGGTGACCCCATTACCAGAAAGCTGGTCTGCAAAGAAAAGGAAGAAAGAAGACAGAGGAACTGTGCAGAGAGAAGCAGAAACTAGAAGGTATGTGAATCCTGAGAGAAAATGAGTTGTCTTAGTTCTTTCACTTCAGTTCCCATGAACCCTGCTGGTACTTTGCCAGGGATTCCATGGATCTATACCATTATTTAAAGCTTCCTTGCTTTATATAGCCTACAAGTGAATTACTGGTTTTTGCAATGAGAAGAGTCCTAATTAGAACAATATCTGATATTTTGAGAGCTGGTTGTTTCTTGTGGTCCCAGGAACTTAAGCTCTTAGTCATAGATACAGCAAGAACTGTGTCTGTTTCTTTACCACAGTTAAGATAGTTGGAGTTAGTTTTCCATCTTCTGTAGGGTGGAATGTTTGGTCATTCTTCGTACATTTGGGTTGGAGCTAAGAAAAGGCAGAAGGAGACAGTTTTTAATGAAGCCTGGATATAGACTGAACAATGTAGTGTTTAAGGCAAAGGCTAAGCTGCTGAAACAGAGACCCTTCAAATACAGTAGCTTAAATAAGATTAAAGTTTCTCTCTCTCTTTTTTATAGTTCATAGTAATAGCTGAGGTGTTTTACTTAAGGTCAGTTGTGTCAGTTGCCCTTTCCCTTATTTATATGGTGACCAGTAACATGATTATGTCCCAAACTGTAGGAATGGAGAAAGGGCACCAACAGTTTAAGGCCAAAAACTGGATTTGCCACATGCTACTTAGAGTCATATCTCATTGGCGGAAACTCAGTCATGTGACCATAGGTAGCTGTGAGGGACGTTGACTAATGTACTCTCTAGCTTTGTGACCACATATCCGGCTCAATAGCTTTTGGTATTCTATCATTAAGAGGAAAAGAAGGAAATAGCTTGTGGTTTCAGAGGCTCCTTAGGAGAATTTGTAGTGAGCCCAGATGGAGCATCACCTCCTGAAAGATTAACGTGGTTTGTGTTCTCCTCTCCCTCTAGTATTGACCACATTTGAGGTTTTATTCATTTACGTGTTGACAATCTTAATTCACTCATTAATTTTATTCTTTATGCGTGTCGTTTGTTTTTGTTGTTGAACATTTTGTATATCTGATTCACTAAAAGCCAATCAAAAGTTCAAATTCAATGTTATTTTACTTCTATATGACTATTAAGAGTTGTATAGGGTTTTGGAGAGATTTCAACAACTTTCTTTTTTTTAAAAAAAAAAAAAGGCCAGGTGTTGCTGATCTAGCCCTCTGGATGCACTAGCAAGGAAAGTGTGTTTCACTCTGATAAGCCTCTGGGGATCAGAAATTGCTATTTCAAAGCAGAAAGAAATGCCAGCTAGTGGCTGCAGGTGGGGGATAAGTGTGGAATATGAGAGACATGCTTTTATAACTTATTTAATTCTTCAAAAACAGTTACGTGATAACTCTGCGGGGGTCTTGGGAGGGCAGCATCTATCAAGCCCAATAAAGGCAATCAAACCCTGCAAAGCATAGGAAGGGCATAAAAACACAGAATTAAAAAAACTGGAGGTTTTCATTCTTTTATAAGCGTGTCTTTTATAAGTGTGTCCAAATAATACCTTAATAGGACATTAAAAATAACCTAACTTTAAATACGTGCACTGGTGATGGGTAGTAAGGAGGGCACGTATTGCATGGTGCACTGGGTGTTGTATGCAACTAATGAATCATTGAGTTTTACATCGGAAGCTGGGGATGTACTGTATGGTGACTAACATAATAAAAAAATATTATAATAAAAATAAATAAATAAATAAATATGTGCAAAAATCCTATATTTTTCCGCATTTATTTTTTCTAGATTGGGTTTAGGGGTAAGGAGTAGAAAAATCAAAGTACTCTGCTATGATCCCTGCTTTTCAGGACTGGATGTGGCAAGGTTATGGGCCCTTCTCTGGCCTCAAATCAGACATGACTTGCTTTAAATAGATCTCTTTAAAGATTGCATGTGAGATCACGCAGTCAAGATTCCTGGGAGAGACTGGAGAGAGTGGTGCCGCCAGGGAAAAGAATGGGGAACTACTGTAGATACACACTATCCTTTATGCTTCACCACACACCTGAAAATTGGCTTCTTAGAATCTCTCTGGATTCCACGGTCCGCTGCCTGCCCTAATATTCACTACTTTCCTGACCTCCTCGCCTTGTTTCTAATATGCGGTTCTGAACTACGACTTTATCTTTTGGCACGGGTACTTAGAAAATGTCTCCTCTGTAGGATGCTTCATTAGTTCTGGGCTCTACCTTGTGACCCCTTGCATCTGAATTTCTCCTAGGGCTGACCCACTCACCGGCCTAACTTATTTTCTGCCCCAGCCTTGCCTAGGTTTTCTGAGCCTGGTTTTCATCATCTTTTTAAAAAACTGTTGTTCTTTTTATCAACTGTTGGTTCAAGTTCATCTAACAGTACCAGTGATCAGACACTCATTTTATTGTGGGGGACAGATCTGAAAATGGTGCAGGAAGTTGGAGCAGATTATTGGGAATTTAAGGTAAGGAAACAGGGTGGAGGTAGATTCTGAGTAAAGCCATAAAGGGTGAGGCAGGTCCAAGGTGGAATGGCACCTTTGTGACGTCACGGAATGAAAGCAGATGAACGTTCTGGTGACTCACGGGAAACACTGCCGGGTGAGGTGGAAATATTCGGCAGCATGTGTTGAGCTGCCCGACGTCTGAACCTTCCTTCTTATCTCCAGATACCTGTGTGCTTTTCCTGTTTCCAATTTTGAATACCTCCTGGGATGACAGCTTTTGACCTTCTTTGTTGACAGGCTTTCGGGGTATTAAGAATGATCAACAGCTTTTAATATACAAGTCTGTTCTTCAGACGATAGCCTGCATCCACCTTTTGCTCTTAAAATACTTAACGTTGACCCGGTGTCCGTCTGTGTTTCATTTTTGTTTGGTCCTAAGTAGGACTTACCAGGTAAAAAGGATGGGGAAGAAGACCTTCTTTCAGTAGAGAAGTCAGAGACAAGCCACCACTAACCTTTATGGGATTTGGAGTCTTGTTGAATAAAGTGAAACACCGAGAAAATAAAATCTATACGTGTGTGAGGCCACAGAGGCAGGGTATGAAACGTGAATTGTATTAGAGCATGTGGTTTTAGCATGTAACACCGCTTCCTTTTGAATACTGTGATTCAATTATTAACTACATTCTGTCCTTTAGAAAGATATCATATTGAATATTTTAGAGTACAATGTGCCTGGTTTAGTCACAGAAGAGCACGAATATGGCACTCTCTAGAAGCTTAGTTTTTCCAAATGCTCAACACATGGACCCTGAGAGCCAGTTGCATATTTATGTTTCATGTTACATTTGCTGATGGAAGTTATATCTGGAGTTAAAAATTACTTGGCAGATCATAGGATTCTTTTTAGACTAAAATTTGACAATGTCCTTTTAGCATATAATATAAGGCTTACTATGTGTGGAGATGTGGGAACAGAAAATGCCTTTCGGCAAAAACACTGACACCTGGGAGGCTTCTGTCAACTTCCAACAAAAGCATTTGAAAAAGCTGTAGATCAGATGCTACGCAAACGTGTTTCTATCTAGCATACGCCATCAAGATCACTGTATCCTGTTATTTTGATACACGTAGAAAAATAATTTTAATATCCATTTTTAGAATTTTTCTGCATGACTCCTCATGAAAAGAAATTTCTCTGAGAACCTCTTATAATTATTGTTTATTAAAAGAGCACAAGCTCAGCTCTGAGCACTCCTAGCTCAGATTGCTAGCCTCCTTTCAAGCCCTAGTGCACTTTGTGCCTCACTGACGATACTTGTCATTTTCAGCTTGCTTTTCCTTTTTGCGTCCTCTCTCCTATTTGACTGTGAACTCCTGGAAGGCAGGTTCCATGTTTATTTCACCCCTTCCCTGTATAATGTCTTGCTTAAAGTTGGCACTCAAGGGAACAAATTGTGTTGTGACACTACACTTTTTCATTTTGTACTGTAAGCTCCTTGAGCTTTGAAGCTCCTTGAGCTTTGAAGAGACGATCTCATTCATAACCCCATGCACCTATAACGTTTCTTAGCCTGCAAAAGAACTCGATAAATGATTGTGCCATATATCAATGGGAACAGTATGCAAATGCTACATTTTATCTTATATACCTGTTTGTCTCAGTGCTTTCTGGAAAAGAAGAGCTGCGTTCAACCAAACCACAGGAATCACATAGAATGGTCCCACTGGTCTTTAACTCCAACAGGTAGCTGTATAATGTTGCTAACAGATCATAACGTACCAGAGAAAGATCTGGGACAGGTGTGAAATTTACATGGAGACACAGGGGTAGATTCTAAAGAGTAAATTTACTGTATCTGGTTTTCACATTCAGGTTTGGGAGGCAAGTATGATATAAATAAGTTAATTAATATTCTTAACTACAACTTTCAAAATTAATTTGAAGCCTCTTTGCCATTGGTATCTAGGGCAGATGGAAAAGAGTTATTTAAAGGCAATCTTTTTGTGATATTATGGGAACTGTATCAAGTGAGTTGAGATTGCCAAATGCCACACAGTTGAATTCACAGATGAATGCAACAATCATACCAATGAGTTATTACTGATGACCTTTGAGAAATTATAGTTCAAATGGTCAAATATGGCGGGAAATAGCAGAAAAGTTTGCCAAAAGAAGGACAAAAGTAAAAAACTAACCAAAAAGTTTGATAATATAGAAGAGGCTGTTTGTAATAAACAAGGCAATACAATTTTTAGTTTTGTGTTTGATCAAAATCTTTGCAAGGATCTTGTCACAACTTATTGTGCATTATGCAAACCTGTCCTGATTTATGGGCAATTGATTTTTTGGGCCTGTGTTAGAGGTAGAATTAGTAGTCATGTAAGAGTTTCTAGTAATCTCTGTTGATGTTAGGAAGATAAAACACATAATCCTATCTTGATTAGGATATGAGGATATAGAGGGTATTAGGATACTAGGATATAGAGGCTATTAGGATAGCCTCTCCTATACACAGAGGGGCTAATTTTAAAAAACAAGGAGGTGGCTTTTAGAAAATGAGTAACAGAAGCAAGACCTTTATATTAAAGTAAACTATGTTTGGTATAAAAGGAAAAGAAGTTTTTAGAAACAGACACATGACAAGAAGACAGTATCATAAATCATCCCAAAACTGCAAAAGGAAATTATTTTGCTTAATTTGTTTTGAAATTAGCCAAATTTATTTCACATTTGGGGATGGGGAGGTGAGAAGTTGAGTTAATTTTTAGAATCTCTTTTATAACTATCATAGGTGATTGTTCAGCTCATTACCCTGGGAAGAAATAGCTCTTTCAAGTTCAATGTGAATTTTGACAAAAGATATCTTATTCTTGAGCAATTACATTAAGATTTTCAAAATGGGTGTGAGATCTAAGCAGGGCTGAAGTGGTGGCATCCTAACACATCACCAGAGAGGGGCATACTACGTGTGGTGAGCAGTCAAGGTGCCGACAGTTTGCGAAGGGCAAGGGAAGAGAGAGGGGGGAAGTAGTTTTGCATCCATTTCCCCATCAGTGTTACCATTTCATAATATCTAAATTCTAATCTGGAATTATTTGTGATAAGTTTCTCTCCCTTTATTCTCTTCTTTTTCCCATTCCTATAAATGTGTGACAAAAAGTGTGAGTACTATTTTTGTATCTCTGATGCTTAATAATGATGAACTACTAATTCAATTAGTTCTGTATGTTATTCTGAATTTATGCTTCCCCAGAAGACCAGGCTTGGGTCCCAGGACTGTGAAATCCATCTATTGATAATGTTCTCAGGGGATTCTGAGCTCCAGCCAGGATTTTAAACCCTGAAGTGTGTCCTTCTCTTTTACTCCTTCCTGCCTCATGCAGGAAGCACAGTGATCTTTCCTCTTAGATTAATTAATTTCAATAATGATGTAAATGATTTATGACCTCTTCTACTTTATATTTGCATTTAAAAAAATATATTTATTCATTTGAGAGAGAGAGAGAGAGAACAAGAGTGCACGCATGAGCAGGGGAGGGGTGGAGGAAGAGGGAGAGAGAACCTCAAATACAATCCTGCTGTGTGGTGCTCTAGCCCACGACCCTGAGATCATGACCTGAGCTGAAATCAAGAGTTGGACGCTTAACGGACTGAGCCACCCAGATGCCCCTTTTATATTTGCATTTTAAGGTGAGCTTCAATGTGTCAAAATAGAGCATTAGTTCTCTTTTGAGATCCTACTACTTCCAGAATTATCTAAGAATCCAATTAGGGTGGTTACTCATTCCAAGAGGGTCAGTCCTCTTCCCAAGGCCAGTTGGCAAGAATACTGGGGAGTTGAATCTGCTCTCTCCTGCGTGTGCTTCTAGCACTCATACAGTATTGGATGGACACTCACACTCATGCCTTTGGTGGCTAGATCCTTGCCAAGCCTGAGTCCCACAGCTCCCTTTATTTCACACATGCTCTTGTTTGCCAAAACAACACTGGTCCTGAGGTCTTCTGAACCTATATTATCTGTGTGTGTGTGTGTGTGTGTGAGAGAGAGAGAGAGAGAGAGAGAGAGAGAGTGCACACCAGAATCAGCCCTCTCTCAAAAATCTGTACATCCTCACGATAAGTTTACCACGTCAGCTCAAACTACCCTTTCCTCAGGATGAGTGGGTGTTCTCACTGGCTTGCACAGGAGCTCCCAAACTTTAATTTGAATTAAAATCACCTGACGGACTTATTAAAACACAGATTGCTGGGCCCCAACCTCTGAGTTTTTTACTCAATAGGCGTTATAGACTGAAGTGTGTCTCCCCAAAATGTACATGTTGACACCCTAACTCCAGGACCTTAGAATGGACTATATTTGGAGTTAGGGCATTTAAAGAGGTAATTAAGATTAAATGAGGGTCATGAAGGTGGAGCCCTAATTCAACATGATTGATTTTTTTTTCCTCAGAAGAGGAAGACACTCCAGGGATGCTCACACATAGGCTAAGCTCTGTGAGGATACAGCAGGAAGGCGGTCATCGACAAGTCAGAGAGAGAGAGACCTCAGGAGAAACTCAATTTGTGGATACCCTAATCTGAAATGGCAGTCTGGAACACTAATAGAGTAGGCTTGGGATGGGCTCAAGAATTACTCTCTAACAAGTCCCCAGAGGCTGCCGATGCTGCTGGACAACGCTTTGTGCACAACCCGGCTTGCAAATCTTTGGCTTGCCTTGAAACTATAATAAAGTAATATTAATACAGTACTTCCTGTCCTGAGTCAAACTGAGTGGACTATGCTTCTTCTTAGTTCTCCCTGCTCCCCTGCCCCCTTCTTTCTAAGGTTCTTGGTTTCTCTCCAAAAATCCCAAAACTGAATCGAGAAAAAAAACACCACCACCACCAACAACAAAAAACCCTTACTAGTTTTAAAAAAAAAAGGGAGGCAAAAATAAAACAGAAGGGGTGCCTGGGTGGCTCATTCGTCAAGTGTTTGCCTTCGGCTCAGGGCGTGATCCTGTGATTCTGGGATCGAGCCCCACATCAGGCTCCTCCCCTGGGAGCCTGCTTCTTCCTCTCCCACTCCCCCTGCTTGTGTTCCCTCTCTCGCTGGCTGTCTTTCTCTGTCAAATAAATAAATAAAATCTTTAAAAAGAATAAATAAAATGGGAGGATTTGCTGACTTACCTCAGGGGTCGAGTAGGGAGTGGGAAGAATATTAGACTGGGAAGCTGGAGAGTTAGAAGTCTGAAAACCTTGGTTGTGTCTGGATTCTGCCCGAAGCTATCTACAGGACTGGGATAAACTTAAGAATGAAGGTTTCCAGGGCACCTGGGTGGCTCAGCTGGTTAAGTGTCTGCCTTTGGCTCAGGTCATGATCTCAGGGTCCTGGGATCGAGTCCTGCCTTGGGCTCCCTGCTTAGCAGGGAACCTTCTTCTCCCTCTCCCCCAACCCCTGCTTGTGCTCTCTCTCTCTCTCTCAAATAAATAAATAAATAAAATCTTTAAAAAAGAGAGAGAACGAAGGTTTCCATTCGTACAAAAATGGCATTCAATTAAATGGGCTTTCAGTTTCCATACAGTTCCATTATTTTGTAATTTATCCAGTAGATGTTAATGAAATCCTGAGGAATACTGCTGGAGAGTGCTGAATATTTTTAACCCTTTCCCAAATCAGTGAAAGACCAGTGATAGTAGTAATAATAATGAATATGGGGATTTCCAAAGGGGCACCTGGGAAGAGAGGCTCTCCTCCTTCCCATCGGGCTTCTAAACTTGTTGAGAAATAAAAAAATGAGAGAAGTAGAGGGTAAGTATCACCTTGATTATAAGTAGAATCCACACTGGAAGATCTTCCCCACCAACTGTGACAATGCTGAACTGGGACAGGCTTCCTACGTAAGATTTAAGGCACAGAAAAGCAGAACATCTCTTTGCTCTCTGTGATTTTGGTGGCGATGCTTGCTCCTTAGAGCTGAGTGTGAATAGGTATTCATTCCAAAGGTACTAATCAGAGAAGTTTCTCCCCAGAGGCAGAGCAGAGTAACTAGAACACGGAGAGAGGCCAGGGCAGGTCTCTAGACCTGGAAAAAAACATCTGTGATGGAGAGATAAGCTCTATCTCCTACACTCCTTATCATCCCATGAAACTGATGAGTTCACAAAGGTGAACCACTTACCCGAGGTCACACCACTGAGAAGGGCAGAGGTGGCTTGGAGCCCAGCTCTGATTCCAGATTGCCTCCAGAATCAGCATTTCTAATTCCTTGGCCAAAGTTTTCTCTGTGGAGATGGAACCTGGCGGTGTGCAGGCAAATTTTCATGCTGATAAATGGGGAAAGCTAGACCCAGGTTAAAAGCCTGGGCTTAACTGAGATGATCAACCATCATAGCAGCCATTTTCCCTGGATATCTGCTCATCTGATTTTAAAGGAAGAAATATATTCCCTGCTTTTCTGATTCTTGACCTTATTCCATTGTGCTAGGCCGGGAGATGCTTCAGATTTTCTTGATATTTTCCTGTTACCAAAGAGCTGGAGTCGTCTTTGGTTTTTCACAAATACAAGGCTATTATAGCACTTTTTAAAAACTCTGAGTAACTGGGCCGAGCAAGCATATTGTTTCCCAGCATTATTCTTTCTAGTTAAAAAATACTCTTGAGAGTGTGGGGAAGACTACTGCCCTTTAAATCTCTCCAGAACTTTTAATTTTAAAACCTAGATGGAAAAAGAAGCTTATGAAAGTAAAATTCATATTCAATTCATATTCATACACACACAAAAATACTAGTAACAACAGATGTCTCTGCTTGCACGAACAGATTTATCCTAAATCTGGATACAATGAACTCCTTTTATTTCCTTAGAAAAGCAGATCTTTGGCCACATTTGGTGGAATATTTCTCTCTTGTGAGTTGACAAAATTATTTTCAGCCTATATTTTGATTATGTGAAATGATGGAGACTGGATTCTTCATCATTTTTTCTTTCGGTATCTTTTGTACATGATAGTCACTAGTGTCTAGCACCAGGCTGACATTCATTCCGATTCATTTGGTTATTCTTTCATTGATCCTAACTTGGTTCTTTAAAACAATGTAATGTTTTAATATTTACATCACCAAATATTTAGAGAGCTTCAGGTTTCAAGACATTCAGAGATTGTTATGGTAAGCTTTACTGTTAGGTTAATTAGCTTACTCATCATACAGTAGATGATAACAGATTTTTTTCATCTTATCTCTAACCATATACCTGTCAATACACCATTGTTGTAAGAATGGGGTAGATGAGGAAAAATTGCGTTATTATATGGAGAACACTTGATCTTTGACATATTCATACATCTTATATGCTTCCATCAAGTGAAGTTCAGGTATAATTTTCCAGAGAAATGTTGGAAATAACTGGCATTTTCTGTTCTATATGCTATGTTAATTTGCTTCCACATTCTATCACACAATTTAAAAAAGGGCAATACTTTATATAAAAGTTGAAGCGAGTACTGGGTTATTGGATTATCAGCTGTACTATTTTGCTCCAGTCATTGCTAATCCTTTCCTCTTACTGGGAATGTCAGTCTGAGCTTTTCTTTCTTCTCTTTTTCTGTTTTGCCTTTCCAAAACTTTACTCAGCTGTTTAATTTTTAGATGTTTCATATTCTGTTTTCAGTGATATACCATTTTTCATATACCATTTCAGTTCTAAACTTTAACAATTATACTCCAACTGAATAAAGCTGGTTTTCAGTTTAACCTTTTTGGTATTCTGACGTGTACTTATCTGGCTACTGGAAGTTAACTTACAGGAGTTGATTCATTTTGGTGAACTTAATACATGAAATGGAGTCACTGGTTCATTTATTTGACATACAGTTATTCAGTACCTACTGTGTACAAAGGCACTATTGTAACTGCCACAGGAAATACAGCAATGTGCTCATTAATCATAAATCTCTAGGAGGTCAAAGACTATGTCTAGGACCATATCCCAGTTGTGTCCTCAATACTTGCCATGATGCTTGGCACGTGGTAGGTACTTAAGAAATAATAACCTGAACAAATGAATATCTGATATACCTTAATCTAATTTACCACTTAGTCCTCCATAAAAATCTTTATTAACTTTTTTAATTTTTGTCATTTGTATTGTATTCTCCAAAAATTTCTAAAGGGAAAATGCTTTCCAAATTATTTATTGATTTAAATAACTTTTGGTTGATAAGTAGATCACAAAGATACTAAGACTATACTGTATAAAATTTATAGTGCCTAAAGTCATTAACAACTGCATGAAAATATTATATGTGACAAAAGACCATTTCCATACAGTTCTAATTTCTCATTAA
Organism: Ailuropoda melanoleuca; assembly: GCF_002007445.2. NCBI lineage: Eukaryota > Metazoa > Chordata > Mammalia > Carnivora > Ursidae > Ailuropoda > Ailuropoda melanoleuca. Next base: position 60,502,429 of record NC_048220.1, on the reverse strand, counting down.
TAACTTACTTTTTAAAAAACTCACCACTTTTAAAAATAATGCAAGTTGGTACAGCCACTCTGGAAAACAGAATGGAGGTTCCTCAAGAAGTTAAAAATAGAGCTACCCTATGACCCAGCAATTGCACTACTTGGTATTTACCCCAAAGATACAAATGTAGTGATCCAAAGGGGTACCCGCACCCCAATGTTCATAGCAGCAATGTCCACAATAGCCAAACTGTGGAAGGAGCCGAGGGGTCCATCGACAGATGAATTGATGAAGAAGATGTGGTATATACCCCCCACACACACACTGGAATATTGCTCAGCCATCAAAAAGGATGAAATCTTAACCATTTACTTTGATGTGGATGGAACTGGAGGGTATAATGCAGAGAAATAAGTCAAACAGAAAAGGACAATTATCTGTGATTTCACTCATATGTGGAATATAAGAAACAGCACAGAGGATCATAGAGGAAGGGAGAGAAAACTGAATGGGAAGAAATCAGAGAGAGAAAGAGACAAAACATGAGAGACTTAACTATAGGAAACAAACTGAGGGTTGCTGGTGGGGAGGCAGGAGTAGTAGGTTAACTGGGTGACAGGCATTAAGGAAGGCCTGTGATGCGATGAGCACTGGGTGTTAAATGCAACTGATGAATTACTGAACTCCACATCTGAAACTAATGATGTGCTATATGTTGGCTAATCAAATTTAAATAAAACAAAAATAAATGAAGAACAATAAATAACAATAAAGTAATGGAACCAAGGCACAGAGATTTCTTAACTATGGTGCTTAGAAAGAATCAGTAGAAAATGAGGATGCCAGAGCTTGTATCAGCAGCTAAGTTGGCAGCCTGAGGTTTACTGGAACTTTCTCTACATTCATGTGGGAGGAAGAGTGTGAGAGTGAAGCATGCATTCTCTTTGGATGCTTGCTCACAAGTCTCCTCCAATTAGTTTGGATATATGTGCATTGTTGAGGGTGGGGAGATGTAGCCAAGGGACATAGCTGGAGAATTTTGCCCCATTTCTCATTACTGTCCTTACAAGATCAAAGTTGAGCCATTTTCCCCTAAGACTGACAGACAAGTTTTAAGCAGTATTATGCTCAATTTCTACAGCACCTCTTTTGCAAGTAGAGAAGACAAGTCAAAATTTCTTCACTTAATAGAGTAAAACCTAAATTCTTTACCATGACCCCCAAGGGCCTACAGGGAGCTGTTTTCAGCAAATTGTCTGATTACATCTCCTATCATTTACCCTCTCGCATGTCATCTTCATGCCTTTGCTCAGGCCTGACAAGGTCGTTTCCTCCTTGAATTTGCTGTTACTCTGCCTGGAATGCTCTCCTCAGATCTCCCCATGGCGTCTGCCTTCTCATCTCCAGGTCCCTGCTCAAATGTCACGTCCTATCTAGTCTGACCATCCTGCCTATTCTTTAAAATAAGTATTAAGGAGGGCACATATTGCATGGTGCACTGGGTGTTATACGCAAATAATGAATCATGGAACATTACATCAAAAACTAAGAATATACTGTATGGTGACTAACATAATAAAAAATTATTATTAAAAAAAAAAAGTTCCTCTGCTCCCTGGTCACCATCTATTCTTGTGCAAACCTGAGCTTTTTGACCTCAAATCCCATCCTCGCCCATCTCCCACTGGACTGTTGGACTTTGGCGCGGACTACTCCAGGCTGTAATTGCCAGGCTGGCATGTCAGCTGGCTTCCTGGAACATTTGGTCAATGGGTGGCACTGATGCGGAGATGCAAGGAATGTGCCTCCCCCTCTGTCTGGAGTGGTGTCTCCAGCAATGTCTGTTTCTTTCTCCGCAGCTCCTGCTTACACCTTTAGGTGCACCAGCTTCCAGCTCCCTCCAGACGACCACAGTCTTTAGAATCTGGTTAACATGATCTCCTCTCTTTGTCCCTCCAATCTAGGAGGGATAATGATGTCCTGCTGTTGCTAATCTCTGGGAAGTCTCATCGTCCTAGATGATTCTTTGGCTCTTCCACTAATTCGTTACCTTTGTTTTAAAAAGAGCATTTCCTTGATTATATACTAATATAATCTTATTACTCTGCCCAATTTTTAAAAAAAATTTTAGTATCTACAACTATTTAATTTTTTTACCACCCATACTTCTGTAATGCACTGCACTGTTACTGTTTCACCTTAGTAGAATGTAAGATTCCGGAGGACAGATACTCTGTCTTACTTCTCACTGTATTCTCAGTATCTCTAGCACAGTGCCTGGCATATGGTAGTTGCTTAGTAAACATTTTTTGAGTAAAATAAAAGTCTAGATGAATTTCTGCAAGTTTCACATTCAGTACCAGTTATAGCACATGGTGTTTTCATACTAATTTGTTTTTTGTTTTTGTTTTAGAGAGAGAGAGCAAGAGAGAGAGAGCTCGTGTACTTGTGTGAAGAGTTGGTTGGCGGGGAGGGAGAGAGAGAATCTTAAGCAGCCTCCATACCCAGTGCAGAGCCCAGCAAGGGGCTCGATCTCACGACCTTGAGATCATGACCTCAGTCAAAATCAAGAGTTGGGCGCTTAACCGACTCAACTACCCAGGCACCCCACTAATTAGTTCTTTAAACACCAAACCTAATGAAAAGGTTATTTTTTTTTCTAATCCAAATGGAAATAGGAGTGTTTTGATTTGCTTTAGAGGAGGGTGAGGAAAAGCATCTAAGATGTTTGTTTCAATGAGATTCAGAGTTCTAAGCTGGATCAAGATTTTTATAACTCCAAATGGATTATTCCTATAAGGCTGTGGTGTCCCCATTCTTAACAAAATGGTCTTTTATATATGGGTGTGTATGTACTTTTGAATTATAATCCTAATAAGGGCTGATTGTTTGATTGACTTGACAATGCTGTGATTTCTTTCAGTTTGGCTGGCATCAACAAAAACACAGGAGCTTACTTTGCGGATAAAATTGACATACCACTTTTTGTCCTTAACAATGTCCTAAGGAATAGCAGACAGATTTTATTCTATTGGTGGCATCGTTTTTAATGACTCTATTATTGAAGACTATTTCCGTTGCTAAAGACAATGCTGCTTTTTAAAAAAGATTTTATTTATTTGTCAGAGAGAGAGCAAGAGCACCAGCAGAAGCAGTGGCAGGCAGGAAGAGGGAGAAGCAGGCTCCCCGCTGAGCAAGGAGCCTGATGCGGCTCGATCCCAGGACCCTGGATCATGACCTGAGCCAAAGGCAGATGCTTAACCAAATGAGCCACGCAGGTGTCCCTAGACAATGCTGCTTTTGGACACTCATTTCAGCTTTTATGGAATAATCAAGACCCAAAGATATTAAAACTTAAATTTACTGTTTGGTCAGTAGCTATAGAAAAAAGCAAGTCCTGGCATACTATATTCATTTATTGGTTTATTTATGAATCTACCTATGCACTTATCTATTATTCATTCAGTAATATACATTTCTGCCCCATTCTCTGGTTCAAAACACAGTTTCAAAGGTTATACTTACAGCAATACAGATCATACACAGGATAAGGAGAACAAATTAATAGCTGTAACTATCGGAACAAAAGTAAGCAATGAATAGCAAGGGAAACTGGATAGAAATTTACTATACAAAAAGCATGCCATAAGATTTTTAATAGTTCCCAGAGGTAGGTTTTGAGTTTTCTAGCAACCAAAACAAGGACAGAATCTGGTGATTTAAAAGTTCATAGGATCTATAGAGCTAGCATCTGAAAAATTACCCAGAAGAAGCTAAGCCCTTCCAGGTACTGAAATTGGAAAGCATTTTCCAGTGGGTTCTCATAAAGGGGACACTGTATATCCTTCCAAAAAAAGAGTGAGAGACACTGCCTGGTCAAGAAAGCACCAGGGAAATGTGAGAGACGGTTTCAAATACGGTAGGGTGTCAGAAGTGGACAGATAAAGCCTGTCGCCGTGCTGGCACAGATGGGCTGAGCGCATGCCCCGGAGAGAAAGCCTCAGAGTTTCGCCCTACATCATCTAGTGAAGTCCTCTAATTTGATAGGTGAGGCATCTGTGTTCAGGAAGGATACATGGCTTTCCAAAAGTCATGCAGTGTATATAAAATGAAAGAGTTTGGATTCTAATTAATGTCTCTGACGCCACAGTCTGTGTTTTTCCAACAAACTAGGTAAAAAATGCAACCTGATTGTATTTCCCTAGTTTCATAAATCAGTTATAGTTGGAAAAAGGCAGTTTATAGGTGTAGCCCAGGCTCTGAGTCAGCAAATTCGTAGGAAATGAAGAGCTCAGATGTGCAGGAGTTAAAAAGCAGGAGTCTGAGTGTTACTGTAGGAAAGAAAATAGATGTTGGATCAGACGAGCTAGTATAAATTCTATCTCTGCCATCTACCAGTTGTATGACTTAGACAAGTCATTTATCATTTTAGAGATTCTATTTCCTTATCTACAAAATGGGAATAGTGATACACACATTGAAGGACTGTTTGAAGAATGCAATAATATGCATATAACAACTGGCAGACAGCAAGTACCCTGTGATGTTGGCCTTTCCTGTAATTATGATTATTATCAGGTCAAAGGAGTAATTAAGAAAACAAACAGTTCAATGTATATATAGAATTCGAAGGTCAGAACAGTCAAGAAGTAACATACCAAACTGGAAACAAAAGTCACAAATTATAAAGGCCAAATCCAAATTTAAGATCAAGAAGCCATGGGTACAGAAGGCAGCAGAGGTTGCAGGACAGAGTAACACACTCTAATTGCCTGGAACAGGAAAGGCTCAACTTGATGCACCATTATGTTTAATTCAGGAGTTTTTCATTTGCTCCCTCCTGGCCCAGGAGCCTGTCCCCACACTGGATCCATGGGGAGAGTGGTGCTCATTAAAAGGAAAGTGGGAGCAGACCTCGACCCAACAGCACGAAGAATACTGCTGTAAGTATCAGCAAAGGAAACACACCTTCCCCACATGCTAATTCGAACACACACATCTGAACTGAACCATGAAAGCTGGTGGCAGACTGTTCAACCTTGGGTATGCTGTATGTTTCATTAAAGTCTAATTATTCATCAAATGTCAGAGGAAGAAAACAATTACTGAGAAGTGACACAAATCCAGCCCTATGTTCTATCGCTCATCATTTTAAATTTAAATATTATATTGATTTTTTTAATCAACATGAATAATATCAAGAATTTTCATTGCATCTTCAATAGCAAAAAAAATTCATACATAGTATTCCCCAAATCAATTGGGTAAAGTTGGTACAGCATTGTTGTATCTATTTTTGAGATGAAGAAACGGAGCTACATATAGGATCAAAAAACTTTATGACTGGGGCGCCTGGGTGGCTCAGGCATTAGGCATCTGCCTTCAGCTCAGGGCGTGATCCCGGCGATCTGGGATCGAGCCCCACATCAGGCTCCTCCACTGGGAAGCCTGCTTCTTCCTCTCCCACTCCCCCTGCTTGTGTTCCCTCTCTCGCTGGCTGTCCCTATCTCTGTCAAGTAAATAAATAAAATCTTAAAAAAAAAAATTTATGACTAAGTTTTGTAAAATCACATGCCAAAATTCTTAGTATGTCAACCGGAACTGCCACAAGTAGTCCTCATTTCCCTTCAGATTTATTTTTTACTTCCATCCTTATAAATGGTATATTCTGATCTAACCCAGTACTCCAGAATTATTCCTTGCACTTTCCTCCTTTTCTGTATTTGTTCACATTTTATTTTTTCCACAGCCAGTAGGGATGCATTCTTCCCTTTCCCTTTTAAATGCTGAAATCCTAGTAATCTAAATTTTTCTTGTGCTATGGAATCTTCCCACGTCTCCCCAGATCAATTAATTCCACTTTATTTATACTTCCTTTTTGGTTATTGAACAAGTTTTGCATCCATATCTCCCCATGCCTTTACAATGCTAAGCATTGATGTTAAATTCTGAGTAATAGTAAGAAGAAGGAAAAAAAAATCCCAAACAAACAGAAAAAGACATTCTTGCGTTCTTTCAACTTACAATTAAGTGGGAGAGAAAAATATGAAACAAATTAATATGAAGTAAATATATAATTGCATTGTATAGCCAGTATTACAAAGACAAGCAAAAGTATACTAGGAGAAGGGCTAAGGGCTAACAAGGGACCTTTTTAGATGTAGGGAGAGAGGGGTAGGAGATCATTTCTAAGGTAATGTTTAAGCTAAGAGCTGAGGGTCGAGTATGTTTATTGCACTTATTTGCGTACTTGGGTATTTTCTTGCTAGATCTACGTTTCCATATATTGGTTTTTATTTCCTGCACAGGATCTATAGGATATTGCTTGTTGGCTGGTTCAATAACTGTTGCATGCATTGAAAGGGAGCTGCCCACTTAGCAAACACCTAACCTGGTGAATTCATCTTGGTTCTGAATAAATGTTTTAAGTTCTCTTTTGTCTTGAACTGGACACTTTGGACTAAGTTTTTGATGGATCCGGAGGCACTGGAATGGGTGTAAGGGAAAAAGAATGTTTGCTGCTGGCTGGATCTTTACCACAAGATGAGGCTCAGGAGATGTGAAGCCCAGTTCTTCTCATACTAGTTTTCAATCTCTGAGGAAAGCATCGGGAGGGCATTCCATGGGTAATCTTTGTTTCTTCATAAAGGATTAGAGGATTTTATCATCAAATTAGGGAAGATCAGTTTAAAATGTCAAAACATAGAGACTGTTGTAACTAGAACACACTTAATAACTTGTATTTTTTTTCTTTCAGTAGGAATGTCTTTATTTCAATGTATCTATTTGGGCTTTTAGTATTACTGCCACGCTGATGAATAGATAAGCTACGTTCTATTTAGCCGTCCTCACCAAAATTGCTTTTCTACGTAGATTGCTCTACTTGTCCAGCCACCTTTGGCAAGAGAATAAGGTTGGTTTCAGATTAGAGTTGCTAAACCTGAATGCACTACATTTGGAGATGACTGAACAGGAGAAACGAGGTAGCTCCGCTACGGCACGAAATTTGCACTGATTTCCAGGGTGGAGCCAATTGGTCTGGCTGGGGGAAGGGTGGCTTTTCATCCTCTTTGTTTGTCTTTCCTTCAACTTAAATTTGATTTTGAGTATAAAGCATCCAGTGCTCCTCTTCTGGGACTGATGAAAAGCCCAAACAAGTAATCTGGGGAAGAATCTGAATCTAGATCTTTACAGCAAGAGGCTGTTTGTCATATAGCAGATTGGTGAGTAAAACCTAGCCCCCTCTTTCCCAAAGAAAATCAAACCCTCGTTCTCCTTCCAGGCAGGGCAGACCTCAAGGCATTTTTGGAAAGGTGGCAATTATTATCTTTAAGTAATTCAATACAAGAACGTGATAGTGTCGGAATAGAAGTAAAAGAACTTTGTAAAAGAAGAATCTTACCAAAACGGAGAAGGTTGAAGAGTGGAAGCATTTCTGCTACAGCTAAAATGTGTTTCCCCGCGTCAAAAAGACATTTAATGGTTTGTATGGACTGACGAGAAAATTAACATTATTTTCTTTTATTCTTTTTGTCCAAAAAGCATAACTGAACACTCTATTGTTAAAACCTATCGTGATCTTTCTTGAGACATTTTCCAATTAATGGTATTACTTCCGTAGGTGTGAGCTCCACAATTTAAATAGGAGCCTATGTTCAAAGATGTATTTCATGCTGTGTCACTTTATCAGAAGAGCAATCTGCCATTTTTTGACAGCCAGTGACGTGTGGCTGAATCAGTGATACTTTTAAAAAGAACTCATTATCAGTGCACTGAACAAAATATGCATTTAAAAATAGTGCAGATTTTAATTTTCAATGCCAGTGATTTTTGCCTGTATGGGTGTGATGTTTTAGGGATCAGCTGAAGCGTTTTCAAATAGTTGATATTTCAGGAGACTCAGAAAGTTAGATCATCAAGGATCACCTCCATTCTTCGTGGGATAAACCAGCTGTTCTTTTCTTATGAGTAGTGCCACTTTGAAGAAAGATTAAGAAAAAAGATGATACATTTCTATGACCGAGAAGTCATCTTTTGAGGAACAAGGGGGTTATTAGTAGGATGAAGATATCTTTTATAAACATCATCAACAGACTTCAGTTAAGCATTAAAGATGAGTGAAATAGGGACTATGCTGTATGGTCTTGACTAATTCTAAAAAGTTCTTCATAGTTCTGTGACATTGAAGTCAAATTCACATCCTGTGAGAAGTCAGCAAATGGAAAAAACAAAACAAAACAAAACCAGAATGGGAAGAGGTTAGAAGAACAGCATCCTGCCAGCTGACCTAAGGACATTTTTAGACAAACAATTCTAATCACTGACGGCCTGTGGCAGATTATTTACACATCTCTAGTGTGGGTTATTGTATGGATGCCTCAAATTATTTCAGCTATGGAAGGTGAAATTCTGATGGTGCCAGAATGAAACCTCATTTGAGAGAATCCCACATTCTACAATGACTAATGACTGAAAATTCAGGCTTGATGGGGGAAGGGAGAGAAGAGGAAGCACAATGAAATAGTGCTGGACTCAGAATACTTATTTTTCAAGAGGCCACTTGGAAGCTGATCACTTATATTTAAGCCCATATAGGCATATCTAAGTCACCATTATGGAATTTCATGTCATCCATCTGGCCAAATACTATTTATAAACCTTGAATCAAGCCATCAGAAAGTGTTCTCACTCACAGTAAGTTGAAAAGGTTTTGGAAATACCAGGAGAAAGTTTATGTTAAGACTCTGTCTTCTTACAGAATATGCAAAATTTAAAAAATAAATGAGGTGAATCTATTCTCTCTGTCGTTTCCCACCAAAACGCTTTTTCGTGATATTGGTCTGTGTCAGTGTTGGCTGTTTCAGTGGTGGGAGGCTGTGCTGATTTATCTAACAGGCTTTGGAGTCACAGTGGCCTGTGTTGACAATTCAACTTCTCCGCTTGGTTGGAATCTATTAAAAGTTTAGTATGGATAGTTATAAATAATACTGGTCAAGTTAGGAACCTAGGCAGCATTCTCAACCTCTCCACATGGATACTTCTCCAAACCGCTTGGTTATCAAGCCCCAAATACCTGATCTCTTCAGTATTTCCCAGTCATCACCTTCCCACCAAACATACTGTCATGGCCTCTGCTACTATCATTGACCTTTATCACTGCTTACTTGGGCATCTGGGAGAACATCTTCAGACTCCGTATCTCCTGCCTTAGTCCCTTGTAATTCTTTCTACACATTACTGAAAAATACAGTATTTTTAAAATGCAAATCTAATCTTGTTATATCATGTATTAGGATACTTCAGGAGATTTCTTTAACTTCTAGCATAAAGGTTAAACTCATAAAATTGTACACAAGATTCCTCCTTTTCTCTCTTATAGTACCCTAGAATGCTCCCCCTGCTGACCTCTTCCCTCTTACCCTGTGCATGCGTGTGTGTGTGTGTGTGTGTGTGTGTGTGTGTGTGTGTGCACGGACACACAGAGCATTGTAACCCTTACTGGTCCTGACTATGCAACTGAAATGGAATTTCCTCTAGGAAATTTCCTCTAACGAATTTGGTTTACCTTCTTCATGTCTCAATAACACAAGTCCACACCTCTTTCTGAGCACCTAGACTCTATTTTTCCTGTTAGTTTTTAGGAATGATTTTATCATTGGAGTGTAACTTCTTTGAGGCAGTGTTTGTGTCTCCTATAGACACTTTTAGATTCCTAGCAAAATGTCAGGCAACATCATTAACAAACTACAAACGTTTGTTGTAAGGATGAATGTGTAGGGTTGAAGTATTACTAATTCTAGGGACATTTGTATTTTGAAAAAGACTAAACGCTTACATTAAGGAAATGAGCCTCAAATTGTGGAATTTCAGGCTTAGGCCGACTGATGATAGAGGTGTGTGTTTGTGTATGAGTGCTGTGCCGTGCCAGTGTGTGTGTGTTAAAGGTGCAGTAAGGACAAGAGGAGGTAGCGTTGGAGGCAATAGTGACGTCTCGGGGCACCTGGGTGGCGCAGTCGTTAAGCCTCTGCCTTTGGCTCAGGGCGTGATCCCGGCATTCTGGGTTTGAGCCCCGCATCAGGCTCCTCGGCTGGTAGCCTGCTTCTTCCTCTCCCACTCTCCCTGCTTGTGTTCCCTCTCTCGCTGGCTGTCTCTCTCTCTGTCAAATAAATAAATAAAATCTAAAAAAAACCCAATAGTGATGTCTCAAAATGCTTTGAATAGTATCAGGTAGTTGGCTATTCTATCAGCTAGGAATATGGCAAATGTAACTGATTCTTAGTCATAGTGACTTAAACTCATTACAGCTTATTTTTCTCTTGTGGTGAGTAGTCTGGCGGTAGGTGTTTGCTGGTTCAGGGGCTCAAAAATTTCAGGACAGAGGTCTGTGATTCTCTTATTCTTTTTTGTATCATCCCCAAATGGCTGTCAGAATTCTAGTCACCAAGATCACATTCCAGATGGGAAGCAGGAGAAAACGTGGATGGGCAGAAAGGTGAGTGCCAAGGGAAAATGTAGGTGGAGACTTATCATGTCACTTTAGGGAGCTCTGTGGAACCACCCAATTAAATAACTATGCTTCAATATACTTCTCCTTACTAAGTTTAAGGATGAACTTCTTAATCCTTTTGGAAAATCAGTAAATATGAGCATATAAATTGTGTTCCAGACAAAAACTTACGGTTTAACTTATTGATCTATTTAATTATGCATAATTTTATTCTATCCACTCAATTCCATCAATAAAACCCTCAACTTGCCAGTATTATTTCAAAGTTATTAAGTACTTATTGTGTTAGGTACTGTGCATATCTCTGAGGTTGTAGAATATAAGAAATAAGAAAATGTAAGAGACCAGGACAAACTTCTTGCCCTGCAGAAGCTTATTACTTAGTAGAAGGAACAAAGATGTCAACAGGTAATTCTTACAGTAGGTGACACGAGCAAGACAAGCCTTAGGAATTTTGGACAAGTATCATCCAGATCCACTCCAGTCCAGGCAGAGGAGGACAAAACCCAAGAAGATCTCCATGAAAGAACTGATAGAGTCAGTTCTATTTTCTNTTTTTTTTTTTTTTTTTTTTTTTTTTTTTTTTAAAGAGAAGGAGTTGAGGAAGCATGACAGTAGTTCCAAGCAGATTAAAAAACAGATGTTCAGGGGCGCCTGGGTGGCTCAGTCTGTGAAGTGTCCAACCCTTGGTTTCAGCTCAGGTCCTGATCTCAGGGTCGTGAGATGGAGCCCAGCATTGGGCTCCACGCTCAGCAGGGAGTCTGCTTGAGGATTCTCTCCCTCTCCCTCTGACCTCCCTCCCCACCTTGCCCCATGCTCTCTCTCTCTCTCTCTCTCTCTCTCTCTCTCTCTCCCCCTCAAATAAATAAATAGGTCCTTAAAAAAACCCAGACGTTCAAATACAGGGAGGTGTGGTTTATGGCATACTGCAAGATTAGTAAGCCCTGGATATACTTTCAAGGATTACATTTGTATACTTGTATAAATCATTAAATTCTGAAATATTATTCTTGCAATATAATTTCTTTTTCAAAACTGTTAACTCCTAGAGCAGAGAACCACACAACTCTGCCAAGACGTGGATACCAATGATCACCTTGACTTACTCACCGAGTGGTTGTTATCCGAACCCCACAAAGAATATATGGAAGTGTGGTGAGTTTGGGGTAAAATATGTGCTTGAGACATCTGGGGAACAGCTTAATGGAAAGAGAAAGTAGGCAGTGTGATAAACAATCTTGGAACTTAAAAGTAAGATCTGTGATAAAAATATAGATGTGAATTCCTTGGGGCGCCTGGGTGGCACAGTTGTTAGGCATCTGCCTCCGGCTCAGGGCGTGATCCTGGCGTTCTGGGATCGAGCCCCACATCAGGCTCCTCCGCTGGGAGCCTGCTTCTTCCTCTCCCTCTTCCCCTGCTTGTGTTCCCTCTCTCACTGGCTGTCCCTATCTCTGTCAAATAAATAAATAAAATCTTAAAAAAAATTATAAAAAAATATATAGATGTGAATTCCTTCATTCATTCCACAAATATTTATTGATCACATAATGCTAGATGCTGGAAATATAATGATAAATAAGAAAAAAATTCCCTACCTTTAAGAAGTTTCCATTATAATCATAGAGACAGAGAAATAAAGGTTTTAAAGTAAGTACAGGTGGCATTTAAAACTAGGAAGTTAGATTGCTTCCAAACTGCAGAGAAAGTATGTCAAGCAAGAAGGGATGACTCATCATGCCATCTGAAGCATCCTAACTTTTACAGGAGAACAGTGGTAGGAAAAGAGGGATTCAAAACAGAGGTTGAAAAGCAGCATCTGAAAAGTCATAAAGAAAATCAGACAAGAGTGGCACCACAGCACTCAAGAGAAAAGGGAGAGTTTGACAATGGGAGTCAAAGATCTCACTGGGTAAAGTAAGGGCCAGGCAGCTCCAGACTGAAGGTGCCCAATGGAATGAAGAAGTTATTTGTGCTCCGAACAGGAGCAGATTCAGTGAGTTGACAGGAGGCGGAAACATTTCAGTTTGAGGAGTAAATGGGAGGTGAAGAAGAGATAATGGGTGCCTCCTGCTCCTTTTATGAAGTGTGGCTATGGTAGGAAGGAGAAAAATAGGGGAATGTGGACTTTAGAAAGGCCTTTTAATAACATCGGATTAAAAAAAGAGTCCATAGAGGATGTGTTTAAATGTAGGAAGGGACAATTTAAGGAACAACATCCTCCAGGAATTTAGAGAAAATGAGATCTGGAGAGAGGGTGAGAAGAATTAGGCTTTAGTTGGGTATTTCTCCTACTGAAACCAGAGAGAACACGAAGTTCCAGGAGGTAAGCGTGTCTAGGGGAGGTGAGACAGTACCTAGCCAGTGGCCTGTATCTCTCTGTGAAGGGGACCGAAGAAGCTTTGAGAACACAGACTTGAGATCTTCAGAGAATGGCGAAAGTTTAAAATGCTGTTATAGGGAGTTGGAAAGAGTTGCTTAAGTCAATCAAAGGAATGGCAGATGGTCTTGTGATCCTGTCTGACGTTAAGAGACCATGATAGTTTCTTGGTACCAGCTCCCATTACTGGGTGACTCTTCTCCAGAGTAGCGAAGAATTTAGGTTTAGGAGCTGAGGAAGGCTGTAGTNGTAGCGAAGAATTTAGGTTTAGGAGCTGAGGAAGGCCGTAGTTTAACTCACCGTTCTGGGGCTGAGGGCAGGTTGGCTGGAGGAATAAGGGAGTAAGGAATTTGGGGGTATTCGTGGGGGAAAAAAATGTCCAAGTCAGGGCCTCTTAGATTTTTCCTCCTTAAAAATTTGCACTGTCTTCCGCAGCTGCCACGTGCCGCTGTGCTGAGGTAAAGCTCTGAGTCGTCCACAGGCTCTTCACGGCCCGAATAGGTGGAGGTCTCAGGCTGCCTGTCTGCAGCAGCCGTGAACATCTATTATATTAAAATGAAATGCCAAATTTAATTAATGAAACTGTTATCTTTTTCTATTACATTATGCAAATTGTTGGGAAGTACTGGTTTAGTCAATTTTTGAGATCTCTGCAGGTGGGGGATGGCAGCGATGCCCCAGAAAGCTCGGACTTAAAGGAAATAGTTGTTTCCACGGTGTCGAAGAAACACAAGAGTAAGGGGGAATGACAGAGGCTTCAGGAAAGGGTGCTGTGACCAAAGAGGAGAAGACACATAAAGATTTTAAAGACTTGTCTCAAGTGTAACTAGCTGGACTGGAGTGGAGGAGCGGGGTAAGGGTCAGGTTTGGGTAGGATTTTCCCCGGAGACATGTAATATCACCTGGGATGATGACAGTCAGCACAGCCAAATCTCTTCTTATTCCCCCTCATCCTTCCTTTTTCTCCTTTTGTTCTGGTGAGATTTCATCAGGGATTTCAACTTTAAGGGTGCAGGGGAATCGAAACTGAAAGATTATCAGATACCAGGGCAGCTCTTGGGATCAGTGCTAATCTTTCTCTTTTTTTTATTTAAACAAGTGGTTCCAGGGCTAAAAGCAGGTTTGAAGGCCATGTATCAAAAGCAGTAAATCAACTAAATACCCTTCAGGGAATTCTACATATATTCTAGTTATTTCAGTTGAGACTAAAGCTGTTGTAAATTTTGTTATCAAAAACAATTTTTTTTTCTAATTTAAATTCCTTTTTCTCCACCTCATAAACCACAAGGGTATAAATCTTATTTTAAGATCTGACTTTTCAGAGCATCTTTGTTGTGGGTGATACTGTTGACTTTTAATGTCTACAGCTTTTCTATATGATTTTCCTGTACAAAATAACTCACATCAGCGAACTGGAATTTGCTCACTGGAAACTCTCCTGAAGTGATACTTTCTTTCCTAGAGCTCCCTTAAGACAATTCCAAGTCCGTACGGTGCTCAAGAAATGCTTTGAATCCAGGTGAGGCTGCCTGTGATGCTGTGATTTGTCATAGTAATAGGTTCAACTCATGTGGCCTCCACTTTTCACTTCAAAGACATAGCTTGAAAGTATAGTTGTATATAAGAGATTTTTGTTTCTTTATTCTAAGTTAACTTCCAGGGAAGGCTTCGTTGGAAATCCATTAAGCCAGAAGAGAATTCCTTATTTCTCTCTTTTCCTGCACTTTTATTTTCTTATTGTCCTTCCTTCCTTTCCCCTTTTTTTCTTCCCCTTTTTCCCTTTGTGCTGCAACTTGAGCTCATTTCACTAAAGGCTCTTTTTGAGGAATTGTGTCTTTAGTTAGACAGCAAAGGGCTAGGTTCCAGACTATGGCTACTGTTACCCCAAACTCAAAAGGTATTACCTAAAAACATTATTTCAGAAAAGTTAGCATTTTATGAAAGGCTACATTTTGTAGTTTCAGCAGGAGCAGTGTGGTATCATGTGTTACTAAATTGCTAGTAAAAGAGAATTTTCAGATTATGTAATTCTTCGGTGTATATGCAAATATGTGTAGTCTTAATGCTTGCTGTTCCAACAAATTGCAGTCATTCGAAATGAAATGTAATAGGCTTCTCTAAAGGATTTCCGGGAATGATTTTCAAATCTGTATTTATGAAGGATGAACTGTTCAAACCTAAATATGGGAAAGATAACTTGGAAACCTGTTTATAGACATTTGGACTGAGCTTCCACAACAGGAGAGAAATAAAATTAATTTATTCAAATTGTTCTCATGTTTAAGATAAGGGGGAAAACATGCTTTCTGCTATTCGATCTAGTGTTAAAGTGCAACCACAAGAGGAGAGAGAGTTTCAGAATTCCCTGAAAGTAGCAAAAATGAAATGAAAATCTGTGTGATGAAAACTGTCTCTGAAGGGCAGGATTTTCAAAGAGGACTTAACCTAAAATCTCTTTAGATTTTCAATCTGTAGTATGAACATTTAATCTTTTTTGCTCAGCTTTGAAATTGTACCCATTTAAATCTGCCTTGTGCCATCTTAGAAAGGCCCATACATTTGAGAAGGTGTCTCAGTCATTATTCAAATTAATGCCAAAGGCAGGAGATGAGGTCTTTGAATTTATCTTACTGGGACAAAATCAGAAGGTTTGGAGGTTTTAATTTGAGAGACAAGAAAATGCATAAGCACCAACCAATTCCTGTATCTTGCTTATGGATTGTTTGAAAGAGATAATTTAGCTTGTGCTATTATTCTAGAGAACTTGAAATGACTGTTCTATATGTAATTTTAAATGGCTTAATTCAGATTCTTATATATTGAGAGGATGAAAGATCCTCTCCCTGTCTTGTTCAGAGGTGTGAATTTTCAGAAGCCTTCCTAATAATTTTGTGATATGCTTGGATTTTTCCCAAAGCATAAAGAAGGATGGAACAAGAATGTCCAAAGAAGAGGAAAGGTGAGAATTAAAGCAGCACATTCCCTAGCGAGTAAATGAAATTGACACTTGTGTGGAAACTATTCCTTAGTATCCTCTTAAAATAGCTTAGAATTGTCTTTGTTTTACAACTTAGTGCCCCCTACTTCTACTTTGTCTTGGAAGGATTATTTTTGGTGCAGAAAATTAAATATACATGAATGCCTTTAACATGGAGGGATATTTAAAAATTATTATTTTTAAGGGTGGATTTTTTTCCTTGCTAAAGAGAGTAAAGTTTATAAGCCTATAAGCTATTAAACTAGATGTCTATGTGATTCTTTTCTGAACTAATAAGAGTGCCTGATGAAGGGTATTGTTTGAGACCTGTTTTAACAAGCTGCCAATTACCTTACTTTTCTGGGTTTTATCCACCATATTCAGGGCTATATTCACTATACTTACTCTTGAAGTAAAATAATTCTATTCATTAATTTAATTAAGTCATTCAGGTATTTGCTGATTGTGTAAGTATTCAGGAATTAAAATAAATCAAAAGAATATTGAACAACTATTCAGAATAATGTAAAGTTCTGGGTGCTGAGGGATATACCTTAATGACTAGCTCATGACTCTCTCTTTCGAATTGCTTGCAGTACACCAGAAAGTATATGTGCTCAGAAATAGCTATAATACCAGAAAGAAAATGGTGCTTCAGAAGAAGAGGGGGCCCTTGCTTAAGGTAGTTCAAAAAAAAAAAATGAAATTAGCTCCATACTGGTTTGGCATTTCATTTCCATTAGCTTCTTCATCTTGCAACTAGGAATAATTTCAAATGGATCATTTCAGGTGAAAGAGATAAAAGATGTACAATTGGAAACTGCTTAAAAGAGATTTTGTTTATCTAGCTTCTTCTGAATAATTCTGGACCTCAGGTACTTTTATCTGTTTCGAGGTATTGAAACCCAGATATTTGCCTGTCTTCTCCTTTCAGAAGCCAGCTTCCTCTGCTGTGTGGTGGAGGAGGGGAGAAGTCCTTCAGCACAGTGGGCTCTCTTTCATCCTCTGTGGTATCATGCATGTCTTCCCAGCTGCTTCTAGCAGCCTTTTCAGTCACCACCCAGGCTGAGAAAATCTATACAACCTTTATTCCTTTGCACATATGAAGCCATTTCAAAACACAATTATAAGGTAGGATAGGAAATATTTAAAAACTTGATAATAGGATTTCCCCCCAGAATACCAGAGAGAAGGCACTTAAGTAATTTAGGCTCCTCCCAAGATGGTCTCATGAGAGTTTTCCAAGTTCTAGTTGATCCTACTTCCCTGAGATTCTTGCCATCTTTCCAGCATCTTCTTCAGTTCTCTCTGATAACCCCCAACCGCCTCTCTCATAAATTGCCATCCCATTTGTAGAAATGCTCCCATTCTCCAACTCCGATTCCTTCTCTTGACATTTTGTTCAATCTGAGGTCTTCATCTGCAGAAAAATTTAGAGAGTCCTTGGGATGATCCAAGACGTTGTTGAAACCTAAGCCCTATTGTTGTCTCTGGTTTTCCTATTCTTTGGGCAACTGAACCAATGTGAATGGCACAACCATTTACTAAACTATAACATGTGAAGGGCAAACAAATGCACTTCTCCCAAAGACAAATATTAATTTTCAGGAACAGCAAAGTCCAAATACTGAGAAATGAAATGTTTCCTTAATAAACAAGTTTCATTTCCTTTCCCATGGAGTCAGTGTATCTATTTATCGAGTTACCAACCATACCAAAACTTAAAGCCTTATCAAAGCAATTGTTTGTTTAGCTTATGATTCTCTGTGTTGGTGATTTGGGCTGGGGTTAGGTGATTGTTTTGCTCCTGATTGTAGCAGGTTTTGTCTTACTCTTGTGTCTGCTGTCAGCTAGTAACTCAACTGGGGCTCAGTTCTTGATGGCCTCATTCACATGTCAGGTGGTTGCCTGATTGTTAGATGGGGTGACAGGACTGCCTGGACTACACGTCTCTCCTCATCTAGATCATCTACTCACGTAACTCCATACACCTGCTTACATCATCCACTCACCTGCACATATCATACAGCATACCTGCTCACGTCATACACACGCCCGCTTACATCATGCAGTACACCTGCTCACATCATCCACACATCCCATGTTATTCACACACCTGCTCACAGCCACACCTGCTCACATCATGCAGCACATTCACTCCTATTATTCAACAGACTTAGTGGGGCTTATTCACACGTAAGCAGAAGTGTTCCCACAGCAACAAGAGGGCAAGTCCAAAGTGCAGAACACTTTCAATCCTCTGCTTGTGTCACATTTGCTAAAGTACCAGTGAGCCACGCAAGTCACAGGACCATTCTAGATTTAAGGGGTAGAGAACCGTATTTCACCTACTGATGACAGGATCTACAAAGTTATGTGGCAAAGCTATGGATAGGAGAAGGGAAAGCGTTTATGGCCATTTAAAATCCTTAAGAGCTATTTTTAGGCAGAGTAGAAATTGGTTTTTCCTGCTTAGAGCCAAGCAGACTAAGAAAGGAACTATATTACACTGCAGTGGCTGACCCCTTAGCCTGAGGGGTCCAAGTTGCGTGTTCCTTACTTTTCTGCAAACTTCCCTCTCACCGTGAGGAAGGGTAAAGGTTGGGGGAAAGTGAAGAGTTACTGAATATTTCCAAATGCCACTGGTATGACAGTTGAAGTGGTTGGAGCTACTAGTTAGTCATGGAAAACAACACTTGATGGCTGTTCGTGCTGCTCATCCAATTTTTAACTTGCTTAAAAATATCTACACAAGTCGTAGACCTTTAGCCAAATAGATACATCAGAAATACAGAAAGATGACACATTTTGAAAGATTTCAAAGGGGCGCCTGGGTGGCACAGCGGTTAAGCGTCTGCCTTTGGCTCAGGGCGTGATCCCGGAGTTCTGGGATCGAGTCCCACATCAGACTCCTCCGATGGGAGCCTGCTTCTTCCTCTCCCACTCCCTCTGCTTGTGTTCCCTCTCTCGCTGGCTCTCTCTCTGTCAAATGAATAAATAAAATCTTAAAAAAAAGAAAAGAAAGATTTAAAAAACCGCTTGGGTTAAGAAGTTATCCTCTAAAGTACCTACTAAAAGGCAAATGTGTTTCTGGAGAATGAGGACTGAAGAAATAAACTATCTAGGTAGAAAACATAGCTTTGATAAGTGGGATCCAACGCAGACACATTTTATGAAGGAGGTAGGAGGAAACTATGATGACACATGACACTGAGGCGTCCTAAGAAGTCAGGAAGTAGCACGGAGGTGAGGGTACAAAACAATTTTCAGGAAGGGAATGATGCTGAAAATATACATTGTTTACTTCACATTGTGCCTAGCAACTGTGTGCTCTTCTGTGATCAAATCTTGCATGCACATTTTCTCTTAATTTTGTATCCAAGTTTTTACCTTTTGAAATAATTTGTGACAATAATAAAGTAAAAAAAAAAGTTGCCAAACTGCATCCAAATATGTAAGCTTCACTAATGAAAGAACACANTTTTCTCTTAATTTTGTATCCAAGTTTTTACCTTTTGAAATAATTTGTGACAATAATAAAGTAAAAAAAAAAAGTTGCCAAACTGCATCCAAATATGTAAGCTTCACTAATGAAAGAACACATTTTTTTATCATGTTTTTTCTTTTAAAAAAGAGAACTTGGTGTGTTTGTCTCTCACATATTTTTTAAAGGAAAATTTTGTAGAAAAATTGATGTGACATAGTCTTACTGACAAATCGTCTAATAACACTTCTGGTAAGAGCCATGGAAGGATGGTCAGAATCTGCACTTTGTGTATTTGTATTTCCCTCCACTCTTGTCATTATATTAAAAATAAGAGAACACTTATTACATGATGACAGAAAACGAATAGGTCGAGCAAATCAGGTTTGCGGCTGATACTCTCGCAGTGTATGATCTGAGTTCATGCGGTGTACCCCGCACATGCATGACCAAGTAGACAACCAGAAAATTGAACAAATGAAGTTGGGAAGTTGTAAAGGAGTAATGAGATAAGTGCATTTTCTGGGGTTTTCAGTGATAAAGTCGCATCCTATGGGCATATTCAGACCGCTTGGGATGGTCTTTCTGAAAGAGGGAAGGGTTATAGAAGAGATTCACGAAGTCTTTCGGTGAAAGAAAAGCAAGAGTTTGGTTGTCTCACAGAGCGCTCTAGGTTCTTTACTCTTCTGATTTTGTTGGTTTGAAAGTAGCCTTTCATCTTACTTTTTAGCATATTTTTCCCCCAGCTTTACTGAGATACAATTGACCCATAACTGTGTGTAAGTTTCAGGTAACACAATGCTTTGATGTAAGTATATACTATGAAAGGATTACCACAATAAGTTTAGGTCTTTCATCTTAGTTTTGAATTAAATTAGTATTAAATTAAAAATAAGTGGATAATTAAACTGAAAATAAGTGTACAAATACCTAATTGGAAAACACATAAATAGTTATGATTGCAACTAATTTGGTGTACATTTTCTTCCTTCTTCTGTCTCCTACAGTACACACACACACACACACACACACACACACACACACACAGAGAGATCTTTGACTCCTTGCTTTCCATTCGGGACATTCTCAGTCTGAGAAGGCTCGTTTTACAGAAAATGTCCAGACCACCACCCCACTGAGGTGTTTTATGTTCTAGGATCTAGTTTCCTTGTACATCTGTAGGCAGCTCTTGCTTTTATCTTCTCAGCTAAATTAGTTCCTGCATGTTAAAAAGGGGAAGTGGTGAACCGCCCCCACGGAAGGCTTTATTTGGTTTTTAAAAGTGGGTTTGTTACGATCCTGCTGTGGTTATTATAGGAGACAATTTTAGCACTTTGAGCTGTGTGTTTTCCAGAGGAAGTGTTTAAAGAAGAATTTTGCAAAATGTTGAAGGTTAACATTTCAGCCTGCTAGTTGTTAAAGGTCAGGATACGTTTTGTGATTAAGTTTGAGAGAATTCTTGGGTAATATGAGTGACAGGAATTAATAAGGAAATATAGCACATGGCATGCATTTCCACACTTTCTTGTTCCTACAACTTACTATTCAGTATACACTGAAAATTCCTTGCATTTCATTTTTCCTTCAATTGACTATTTTGTTGGAAACAATTCAAAGGACTTTTCCAAATGTTAGTGGGTGACAATTTCACATACAAATAATAGCACAGTGTTAAAATTATGCAACAGGGCACTGATAAATGTCTCTGATCTTTCTTAAATTATGGATCTTTCTCAAATTATGGATGGAAAGAACCTAAAAATGTCAATGATTGACAGTTGTTTCTCCAAGGTCATCCAAAGAGAACCAAAGGGCTCGTTACCACACATATCATCTGCATTTCAGAAATATTATTAAATGGAAACTAGGGTATTTGCCGAATGTCTTTTTTTAAGCAAGTAGGAAGAAATTCTCCTAATAGTAATGATATTATACTTAATAAGCTCTTGCTGTTGGCCAGTGTGATATGTGACCCACAATTAGTATCTTAATCCTAACAAGAACTGGATGAGATAGAAAATAATATTACCACCCTTTCACAGATGAGGCAATTAGAATATACGGCAATTAAATAACTTTCTTGTCTTTGAAGTCATATATGGAGAGACCACGATTTGAACTCAGCCACTTTCTAACCTAAATGTTGTCATACACCCTAGTAGATTAATTTTTGTGTTGTGGTAGAAAACCCATGCTTAGTAGCTGCTGTCAACTTCATCGTTGATGAAGCATGTGTTCAGTCCCTTTAGTTTTTAACAAAATTCCATTTCTGTGCTGGTTTGTACAATAGCTTGATTTTTCTTTTTATTACTTTGTTCTCTGCCACCTTTTACGCTCCCCACCACCAAGCGAAATGTATAGGTTAAAAAGCAAAATTTTACCCGCTTACAGTTTATTTAAAAATTGTCCCAAGTGTAAAACTTTCTTTTTTTTTTTCTTTTGAAAGAGAGAGAGAGGGAGAGAGAGAGAGAACAAGCGGAGAGGAGGGTCAGAAAGAGAGGGAGAAGCAGACTCTCTGCTGAGCAGGGAGCCCGATGTGGGGCTTGATCTCAGGACCCTGAGATCAGGACCTGAGCCGAAGGCAGACGCTTAACTGACTGAGCCACCCAGGTGCCCCCCAAGTGTAAAACTTTCTATAGCAACTCAAACAAGTGGCATTTTTCAAGGTGAAGTATTTATTATATTTATTACTCTGTGCGTGTGTTTAGTAGAACAGAGTGCTGACGAGGTCTCCATCCCCACAGAGAATAGGATTAGAGCGAACTCATCATAAGTATGTGATAACGTTTATGTTAGAAAGCAGGAGAATTATTACTTTCAGGTTGCCTCATGGTGCACACCTCCCTTTAAGGCAGCCCCCTGCTCTTGCCACTTGATACCACTTCCACCCGGTAGCGTCCCGCCCAGGCCACATTCCCACACATCAGCAGATTCCTGCTGCGGCTGGCTCCAACTCAGTTCCTCCTCCTCTACTCTAATCTCTCCTTGCATAACTCAAGATTCAGCATCCTGCTTTCCAGTTGTGACATTTTAATCCACTGCCCCCACTTCCTGTGTTATTCCTTTATTTTCAATTCTATCAGTGATAAAAATATCATTTATTCATTTTCACAATGTTCACAATGTTTTATTTGTGTCTATTTCATACAACAGTGTGCACTGCATTTTTGCCCAACTACAGTGAAAGCTCCTCAGGACTACACTGTTTCTTTAACGCTAAGATCAATGTTAAGTGCCGATAGTTTCTGCTTTAAATTATATAGTAATATGGGGGCGCCTGGCTGGCATAGCAGTTAAGCGTCTGCCTTCCGCTCAGGGCGTGATCCCGGCGTTATGGGATCGAGCCCCACATCAGGCTCCTCTGCTAGGAGCCTGCTTCTTCCTCTCCCATTCCCCCTGCTTTGTTCCCTCTCTCTGGCTGTCTCTATCTCTGTCAAATAAATAAATAAAATCTTTAAAAAAATAAATTATATAGTAATATGAAAAATAAATCAGAATGCGGCACCCCCCGCCCCTGTGCAAGGCCCCATTTCTCAGCTTCTCCATTTCTCTTAGTCGCTTTCCAGTAATATGTTACAGGCTTCTATTTATAAAGAATTGCTGGAGTTATATTTGCTATGTTTGTCTTCTTCTATATCCATCTGTCAGGGACATGGGTTTCCTCTTAATGTTCCTCAAATTCATCCTTTCTTTTCAAGTATCCCATTATTGTCAGACCTTTATGACAACATGCTTGAATTACAGATTAAACCTTGTCTCATGTGCATAAATTAACTCATCTTTCTCCAAACCCAACCCGAACAGCTTCCTAAAACACCCCTTCCACTGTGTCACACCCCACCTACCCACCCTGCTCATTACAGAAATTATAATGTCCTCTTGACCTATCAATTTCAAGTTCTTTAGCCATATAGCCAGGTCTGGGGCTACATGACCTATATAGAGTTTCCATTGCTCCCTAATCCATGCAGTTTACTTTGCCCAAACTGATTTCATTCATCATCTCTCCACATACACTATATTCATTCCTATCTCTCTTCTTTGATTAAGTTGTTACTAGGGATTGAGGGTGTCTTGGCTATTCTCCTTTGCTTATGCTCCAATAAGGTATTCCTGTGTCCTTCATGAAATATTCAATCCTATTTCCCAAATGCACAAGGCAAGAACATTTATTCAGAAATTTAACTTTCCATTGTATGTAAATTACTCTGTCTCTTCACTTTACTCAACATTTAGATTACAAGGTCCTTAATGTTTATATTACATGTAATTTCCATATTATTTAGATATAACTAAGTGTTAAGCAGCATTCTGGTTCAGAATTCCGTCATGACCTTCATTATCAACATCAGCCTTCTGCATTTTGATAATGGAAAAAAAACGTCGTCAACTTCCAAAGGGTTGGGTTTATCCTTGGTACGTGACAAAGAGGTTCTGAGCCGAATGCTAAATCTTTAAGTTGTTTTTCATTTTTTCTGCTTCTAACATAATAGTACTGTTAGCAGCAACTTACAGATTTCTCTGTTCATGTCAGAAAATACTTTGTAAGATCAGATTCATCTTATTTTTTAAAAGCTTCAGCAAGTCATAGACTATGTTCAAAAGTAGAAAGGCCTTTTCCTTATTTCCGCAGAGCACAGCTCTAGGCAATTAGAATATATTGAGAAGTGCCTTAAAGGACAGAACCTAATTTCAGCTCTGTTCTGATCACCTGTGCAGCATATTCTCACCATTGGGGGCATTGGTCTCGTGGCTTTGTTTCCTGCTCACTGGACTGCCTGGTTGATGGGCTTAGGGTGTGACTTTGCTCATTTCCTTTTTGTCACCTCACAAAGCCCTGGTTTGTTTGTTTTATCTAAGACCTCTGTGCTACCTAGCTAAGCCTGGCTTCCTGTTCAGTGCTGTTCGCTATGTCTCCATGGTCCTGGCTCTGCTGGAAGAAGATCAACTGAAAGTCTAAAAATCTACTGAGTTTTAATGACTTCCTCGAAATTCTTCTCACTTATCCTTCGGCCTTGGCAATGGCCAGGTCAGAGGAGGGGCACTAGGGATGACCCAAATATTTAGGTTTTAGCACAATAAAAACGCCCAGCTTTCTACTGACTAAAACTGCATGGAAGAAGTGGAAATCCTAGGACAGAGTGTGATTTTCTGTTGTATGTACATGTTTGGATTTAATAATTCTCCCCACTACCTTATGTTAGTGAGAAACATTAAGCGTTTGACATCCTTCACGGCGGCACTTTAGGGAATCACTCCCACTTACTCTAAGGAGAAATTTGAGGGTTTTGGATCTGGGGTGAGCCAGAAGTCTGGATTTAGAAAGGACAGCCGTGAGCCCATAGTCAATATTAGGAAGAGATGGAGCTTTAATAGGGAAAAATGAATAGGCTTCCTAGAGAAGATATGGAGGACCTACTTCCTATGTACACTGCATAGAGATGTTTCTTTCCCAAACAAGTGTGGACTCCACAAGAGACACTTCTTTAGAAATAAAAGGACCTGCTGAAGGATCATTCTAACAGGAAGGACTTTTCAGGTGTCTTCTTTATAATTACATCTCTGAGAGGTGTGGATACAAATTCAAGAGACCTGGGTGAGGCCTATAGATATGATGGGACAGACTTATACCATCAGAGGGTGAATAGCTAAGCCTCTGTAAACAGTCCATACTACCCAAGGGCAAGCAAAAACCACTCGTGAGTAACCCATGTTAGTGAATTCTCTGAGGTTTACTGTAGATCTTGAAACGAAAGTGTTAAGAGAATATCTATCAGTTTACATGTAAATTGGTGCAGCCACTATGAAAAACAGTAAGGAGGTTCCTCAAAAAATTAAAGAGAACTACCATATGATCCAGCAATTCCACTTATGAGTATTTATCTGAAGAAAATCACTATCTCAAAGAGATATATGCGCTCCCGTGTTAATTGTACCTTTATTCACAACAGCAAGATATGAAAACAACTTAAGTATCCATTGACAGATGAAAAGATAAGAGAAAATGTGAGGGGTGTGTGTGTGTGTGTGTGTATATACACATACATACAATGGTATATTATTCAGCCATAAAAAAAGAAGGAAATCCTGCCATTTGTGACCACATGGATGGACCTTGAGGGCATTATGCTAAGTGAAGTCAGTCAGACAGAGGAAGACAAATACTGTATGATCTCACTTATGTGCAGAGCCTAAAAACAGCAAACACATAGAAACTGACAGTAGAATGGTGGTTGTTAAAGGATGAAGGGTGGGAAACACGAGAAGATGTTGGTCAAAGTGTACAAGCTTTCAGTTATAACACGAGTAAGTTCCCGGGATCTAATGTACAGCATGACGGTTATAGTTCACATACTATATTGTGTAGTTGAAAGTTGCTATAAACGTAGAGCTTTAATTTCCCACCACCACCACCACCACCACCACCACCACCACCACCACCATGACAAAATGGTGATTACATGAGGTAAAGGATGTATTAACCAACCTTATTGTAAACATTTCACAATACATACGTTTGTCAAATCATCGCATTGTGTATCTTAAACAGTGTGATATGTCCATTTTAACTCAGCAAACCTGGAAAAAAACTGAAGGGAGTCGGGGTACCTTGACTGAAGTCAAAGGTATCAAATTGTGCTGTTTGTATTCTTGCTGTCACCACACATGCGTACCGCTACTATGTCATATTTTTATATATATAAATCATGTATAATCGTAAAAATGTATATAAATTACGTATAGTTAATTATTAGGTAGTACTTTACTGCATTATCAAAAATGGGAAGTGGTAGCTGAAACACATAAAATATTTTTTCTCCAAAATGATGTTTTACCCTTAGAAAATACTCAGTTAATAATAACCTTAAGTTCTCCAAAATACCCCTCTTCCAAATGGGGCCCTTTAGAAATAGTGGTAGAATAAGTCAGTCAGAGAAGGACAAATACCACATAAGTGCACTCATATGTGGAAGTTAAGAAAGAAAACAAATGAACAAAGGAAAAACAGATAAGGAAAAAACAGACTTCTAACTGTAGAGAACAAACGCGTGGATGCCGGGGGGTGGGGGGGTAGCTAAAATAGGTGAAGGGGATTAAGAGTACACTAATCTTAATGAGCACTGATGTAATGTATGGAATTATTCAATCACTATAATGTATACCTGAAACTAAAGTAATGCTGTATGTTAATTGTACTTGAATAAATAGATTTAAAAAAGGATGGTGGCTCATGAATTTTTCCAAATTAAAAAAAAATGATTTTTTTTAAAATTAAAAAAAGATTACATGGAAATATATCAGTATAGTGCCAGTATAGTGTAGATTTCAGTTTTACAATTAATGAAATATTTATAACCAGCTCTTTGAAGAGGAAATTTTCTTATAGGAATACTTGGTGCTTGAGGGTCTGAACTCTGGAACAAACTTCTAGAGTTCAAGTTCTACTTCTGCCATTTACCAGCTGCGTGACCTTGTGCAAGTTACGGACATGTCTGTGCCTCAGTTAATTCATCTTAAAAATGGGGATAAAATAAGATTTACCAGGGGCGCCTGGGTGGCACAGCGGTTAAGCGTCTGCCTTCGGCTCAGGGCGTGATCCCGGTGTTATGGGATCGAGCCCCACATCAGGCTTCTCTGCTATGAGCCTGCTTCTTCCTCTCCCACTCCCCCTGCTTGTGTTCCCTCTCTCGCTGGCTGTCTCTATCTCTGTCAAATAAATAAATAAGATCTTTAAAAAAAAAATAAGATTTACCACAAGTGGTTGTTTGGTAGATGAAATGAGGTTATGTAAAGTACAGCCCTGGCACATAGGGAGTTTTGTGTAAGGCTTAGCTTATTAAAGCACACAGGTTGCCAACGAGCGTCCTGAAGGCTGTTTGCAACTTTTATTTAATGTTTAAGTATTGGAAGAATGATACGGATTTTTAGCTCCTCTTGCCAAATAAAAGCAATTTGGCCATAAGGTAGAGGAGTCAGTGGCTATAACCCCTCCCACTGGTGAGCCTGCTTCTCTCCTGGTCAAGGTGACATCCACCCTAGAAGCCCTGGGTGGAGCCACGGTACCTTCAAGGCCAAGAACCTTAATGGAGCAGGACTTGTGCTGATGGGGAACCCCAGGACTGGGCATTCTTCCTCCCCACTCACCTCTTAAAATTAACCACTGGTTTTTTTCCTTTAACACATAAATGCGAAAGTTTAAGGAAAAGTCAGTGAAGACTAAATCAAATTATTTCCATAAAATCTGTAATGAAATGTCGAGAATGTCTTTTTCTTTCTCTCTTTTCTTTTCCTTTCTTTTTTGTTCTGCCATACATTGAATTTCAACTGTCCTCACCTTTGGCCCCATCCCGTGGTCATTCATTCATGTGTACTATCTATGCTCTTCCGTGAGAACAATCAAGATTCAGACCTAAAAACTGTAGATGAGTTAAGTAACACAAGGCAGGCCCCAAAGAACATCTTTCCTCACCCATCTATCCATTTTAATGCCCCTTTCGTTTCTTTACATTTGCTGTACTTAATTAAAGTGATTTTTGTTGTTGTTGTTGTTGTTGTTGTTATTTTAGGGTTTTGTTTCTATAGGTAAGACCCAGAAGCCAACTAGCTAGTCCAACAGAAAAAGAGTAACGTAACCATGAAAACAAATCCTTTGAGGGAGAACACCAATTTTCACACCATTACGAATGTTATTCTAACCCATGATACTCTGAACATCTAGACCCTATAATGATAAGCACATCACTCATAGATCTGACATTATTTAATTTACCCGAACAAATAAGGCAATTTTCAGGCACCTTTCTTGTCATCTGACATAATGAAAGGAATAGCTCAAATATTTGTGCTTCCATATGCATTAACACCCTGATGTTAAGGTGATAAAATTCTCAAATTTGTCTAAACTTATACTGTGTTTTTCTTTAGTATATGTATTATAAGATCTTAACAGAGACAGCGTTTTCCTTTAAATCAGTGACAAAATGTCACTCAGACTCATAAGGCTGACTCATTTTCAAACTTACTTTAGAAATGTGTTACCGTGTTATGCATTAAATTACAGATTTAGATGATATTCTTTATGGTTTTTCTGAATTGCAAGAAATAGATATGATAATAAAATGTTATGCATTTCAGTATATTCTGCTTCGAGTTGTCAGTTGATCATTTAATGGCAAACTTGGTTTTTTTTTCTCTTTATATGTGATATTCAGAATAATTCTGAAGTTGACATTTTTGCACTGCATGGAATGTTTTCACTGCTTCAGCTTACCATAAATTATTTCACCTCTTCATAGTCTACTTTAGCAAAAACATTTTTAAACTTATAATATCTGTCCTGAAATATCCCAGGAAACTTCATTTGTTTTGACACATAAAAATAGCAGCATACTAGAACTTTTTTGGGGGGCATCTCTTCTCCACCATATTTCTAAAAAGTGTGACTTTTCAAATGCTGACAGAGGTAGAAAGATAGTCAAAGGTATAGTCTTTATGTTTGGCTTCTATTTTTTAAAAACTAAATTAATATTATTAATTTTGTCATTTTCAAGGAAATTGATTTTGAAAATGTAATCCATTCAATAGGTAATAAAATCATCTTTCAAAAATTAGAACAGAACACATAAGTATGTGTAGTCTGCAAAACCTGCCTTCTGTCAGTCTGCTTTTCCCTTTTTCTTCCCCACCCTTATTCACACACTGGTAACCACTATCATTAATTTTGTATTTTTCCTGAGTTACTTTAGGTAAATACAAGCCAAACATAAGCCACATACAATACAAAAATATATATGCCTATATTCTACTTCTTTACACAAAAGTTTGCCTCCTACCCAATTTTTCCCAACTTGCTTTGTTCAATTAACAATACATTTCACAGATGTATATGTATAGAAATTTCCTCACTATTTTTTATTGGTGCACAGATTGCTGTTGAACAATTTTTTCTATTCCAATCCCTGTTAATGATAGAACATTCTAGTCCTTTTCTTTTGCAAACAATGTTGCAATGAAGAATATTGTTTATTTTCCCAGGTATGAGTGTAAGATACATTCACAGAGGTAGAACTGCTTAGCAAAAGATTATACGTATTTGTAATTAAAATTTTTTTCCAGATTGCCTTCTATAGGCATTGTGCCAATTTACATTCCCACTAGCAATGACTGAGAGTGTCTGTTTGTCTTGTCAGTAGAATGTATGGTTGAAATTTTCAATTTTTTGTTAATCTGCTAGATGAAAAATGGACTCATAGCTTATTGTAAGTTGGTATTTGTCTCATTGTACAATTAAATTGTACATTGTACTTTGTATTTCATCTTCTATCAACTGTCTATTAATGTATTTGGACAATTTTCTATTGTGTCACTATATTTTCTAATTGTTTTCTAGGCACTCTTTATATTATGGAGCTTGGTCTATGATATAAATTACAAATTTGTCCTCAGTTTGTCATTTGTTTTGCTAATGGTATGCTTTGCGGCAGAAGTTTAAAAAAAATTATCAATTCTAATTTTATGATTACAGTTTTTGAGTCATTTTTAGAAAAACCTTCCCATTTTAAAGTTATAAAGGAATTCTCCCATATTTTTTCCAGCACTTCTATGTATGCATTAGTTTTAAAAAATCAAGTATTTCCTTTTTCCTTCTTATCCTTCCTCTCCTTTTTCTCCTCTTTATTCCCTTCTCCTTCTTCATAAAAGACAGCAGAATATCCTTATGACCTTTAGGTCTTTAAAAGAACACAAAAAGCAATAAATGTAAAGGAAAAGAATAATTTGACTCCATCAAAATAATAAACACATGCACATGAGAAGCCACATATAAAATTAAAAGATGAGCCTTAATATAGAAGAAAATAATTGCCTCACATAAAGCAAACAATACTTTGTTTTCTAGGAAGTAAATAGAAACCCTAAAATAATCAATATGAAAAAGAAAACCAACCAAATTGGAATACGTGGATAAAAGATTCAAACAGGCAATTTCACAGAACAGGATATCCAGCTAGTTCATACACACAGAAGAAGCTGATTAAACTGCAGTAATCAGGGAAATGCACACTTAAAACATGAAAATACCACACTTCTACCCATTAAATTGCAAATATTAAAAAGTTTGAACATATCAAGTGGTCGGGAATCAAATATTCTCATAGAGACTAACAACGGGAGTATGGAGGACTACAGTTTCTTTAGCTGTGGCTGGTAACACTTAGACCTTTGTTCTATTTGAAATTTGTCTTGGTGTACAATGTGAAGTATGGATTTGACCTAAATTTTTTTCAAAAGTTTACCCACCTGTTCCACACCATTTACTTAAACCATCCCTCTTCCTCACCCAGACTTGCGATGCCACCTGTGCCACGTATAGGCAGATCTTGTTTTATTGTGCTTCTCTTCACTGTACTTTGCAGATATTAGATTTTTTTTTTTTTTTTTTTTTTTTTTTACAAATAGAAGGTTTGTAGCAGCCCTATATTGAGCAAGTCTATTAGCCTCGTTTTTCAATAGCATTTGCTCACTTCAGGTCTCTGTATCACATTTTGGTAATTCTAGCAATATTTCAAACTTTTTGATTATTATGATATTTGTTATGGTGATCTGCGATCAGTGATCCATGGTGTTCCCACTGTGATTGTTTTGGGGCACCATGAAGCATTCCCATATAAGACGGTGAACGTAATTGGAAAATATTGTGTGGGCTCTGAATGCTCAATTGACCAGCTGTTCTCCTTCTCCATTCCTCTCCTCAGGCCTTTCTATTTCCTCAGACCCACTGATACTAAAATTAGGCCAATTAATAACCCTGCAATGGCCTCTAAATGTTCAAGTGAAAGAACGAGTTGCATGGCTTTCACTTTAAAACCAAAGCTAGACATGAGTAAGCTCACTGGGAAAGTCACATCAAAAGCCAAGAAAGGCTGAAAGCTGGGCCACTTGAACCAAAGAGTTAGCCGCATTGTGAGAGCAAAGGAAAAATACTTGAAGGAAATGAAAAGTACTACTTTGGTGAACATATAAATGGCAAGAAAGTGAAATAGTCTTATTGCTTATATAAAGGCAGTTGTAGCAGTCTGAATGTAAGATCAAATCAGCCACAACATTCTCTTAAACCAAAGCCTAATCCAGAGCAAGGCGCTGTCTCTCGTCAATACTCTGCAAGTTGAGAGAGGTAAGGAAGCTGCAGAAGGCAAATGTGAATCTAGTAGAGGATGGTTCATGAGGTTGGAAGAGAGAAGCATCTCCACTACAGACAGGTGCAAGACGAGCAGCGAGGGGTGACGGAGAAGCTGCAGCAAGTGACGCAGAAGATGTAAGGAAGGTGATCTGTGAAGGTGGAGACGCGCAACAGCAGATTGTCATTGTGGAGGGAACAGTCTTCTCTCTATTGGGAGAAGAAGCCAGCTAGGACTTTCGTGGCTAGAGAAGAGATGTTAACGCCTGGCTTCCAAGTTTCCAAGGACAGGCTGACTCTCTTTCTAGGGGCTAATGCAGTGGTGACTTTAAGTTAAAGCCAAGGCTCACTAGCCATTCTTGAAAATCCTAGGGCCCTTGAAAATTATGATAAATCTACTCTGCCTGTACTCTATGAGAGGAATAACAAAGCCTGAAGGACAGCACATCTGTTTACAACATGGAATACTGAATGTTTTAAGCCCACTGTTGAAAACTACTACTGAGAAAAAGAGATTCAAAGTATGACTGCTCGTAACCAATGTACCCAGTCACCCAAGAGCTCTGATGGGGATGGACAGCAGCCTGCTAAATCAATGGCCATCTGCAGCCCAGGGATCAAAGAGTAACTTCAACTTTCAAGTCTTACTATTTAAGAAACTTATAAGGCCATAGCTGCCCTAGAGAGTGATTCCTCTGGTGGGTCTGGGCAAAGTAAGTTGAAAACCTTCTGGAAAGGATTCACTTCTAGAGGCCATTAAGAACATTCGTGATTCATGGAAAGAGGTCCAAATGCCAACATGAACGGGAGTTTGGAAGAAGTGAGTTCCAGCCCTCATGGGATGAAACTTTGAGGGGTTCAACACTTCAGTGGAGGAAGGAACTGCAGATGAGGTGGAAATAGGGAGAGAACTAGAATGAGAAGTACAGCCTGAAGATGGGACTCAATTGCTGCAATTTCCTGATCAAACCTGAAGAGATGAGCGGCTTCTTATGGATGAGCCAAGAAAGTGGTTTCTTGAGATGGATTCTACTCCTGGTGAAAACGCTGTGAAGATTGTTGAAATGACAACAAAGAATTTAGAACATTACATAAACTTAGTTGATAACCAGTGACAGAGTTGAAGAGGACTGACTTCCATATTGAAAGAAGTTTTACTGTGGGTAAAATGCTATCAAACGGTATTGAACACTACAGAGAAATCATTTGTGAAAGGAAGTGTCAATCCATGGGGCAATTTTGCTGTTGTCTTATTTTGGGAAATTACCACAGCCACCCTGACTTTCAGCAATCACCACTCTGATCAGTCAGCAGCCATCTACACTGCGCAAAAAGATTATGGCTCACTGAAAGCCTCGATGATAGTTAGCACTTTTTAGCAATACAGTACGTACATTTTTTAATTAGACAAAATGCTATTGCACAGTTATTGGACTATAGTGTAAACATAACTTTTTTTTTTTAAGGAAAAGAAGAGATGATGTAAATTTGTATTTCTCTTGACTGCGCTCAGGAGTTTTATAAGACCTCTCGTGGATCCTCCCTAGGTTTAAGAAATTCTTTAACTATGGTCCTCAGTTTGAACTTTGACCAAGGAGGGATGGATCACCTATAGCCCTGAGTGGCCTTATTTTAAAAGATAGTTGTTTCATAGTTTCTGCAGAAACATCATTCACACAGAGGAGTGTTAGGATAAGTACTCAAAGGATAGAGGGGAGTAGCAGGAGTTATGTCCATCTTACAGTCTCATTTTAGGTAACTTTTCTTTTTAATTAGCCTTTTGTATTGAATCTTTCAATGAAACTACTTTGGAATTTGTAACTTTTGGAGGCTTCTATATGCCAGTTAAAATAGGTATTACCTGGGCAGCACAAGTGTCCATTGATAAATGAATGGATAAAGAAGATGTGTGATTAAATATATATAATCACACACACACACACACTGATTATATATATATATATAATCACACACACACACACACACACACACACACACACACACTGGAATATTATTGAGCCAGAAAAAGAGAAATCTGCCACTTGCAACATGGATATATCTAGAGAGTATAATGCTAAGTAAAATAGATCAGAGAAAGACAAATACTATATGATTTAATTCACAAAGAATTTAAGAAACAAAACAAACGAACAAAGGAAACAGAGATAAACTAAAAAACAGACTCTTAGTTATAGAGAGTGAACAGATGGTTACCAGATGGGTGGTGGGTGGGGGGATGGGTGAAATAGATAAAGGAGATTAAGAATACACTTATCTTGAGAAGCACTGAGTAATGTATAGAATTTTTGAATCAGTACACTGTACACCTGAAACTAACACTGTAGGATAACTAGGCTGGCATTAAAGTAAAACAAAAAACAAAATAGTATCTCATTTTGTTTAATTTGGGAATCCTTACTTTCAAGTACACTTCTCAAACAATCTTAATCTAATTGGAATGTTCTCCTTAATGGCCATTAAAATTCCCCTGAGGGCTGGAAGCAATTTGGTAGAACCCCAGCCACAGATGGAGTGAACCTGCATTTCTGTCTAGCCATATCTAGCTGCATATGAGTTTAGCCCACATTTCTGTCCAGCCTTATTTGGGGGCCCCAGCACGATGGTTACCAAACCAAATTGCTCAGTACACAAAACAAGCTTGGTCAGATTTTGCCATTTTTGCTAGGATTCTGCAACTAGGACTATAGGTTTTAGATGTAAAATAAGCAGGGGCATCAAAGGTGGCATGCTTGATTCCTTAGACTTTAAAGTTCCTATTAGCTAAGCCCTTGGGTTTCTTGGAACCGAACTAATACCTAAAAGGGATGTGCTATGCAGTTGGGGATTGTGTGTGGTTTCCAGTGTACCTCATTGCATGGAATTTTCCTTGAGGTTGTGAGGTGACCTGGTGTCAATCTAACCCATTCTGTGACCAACTGATCCTATCACGGGAGCCTTCTCGAGGCAGTGAATGCTTTAATAGCCTTTAAATGTTCAGTCGGTGCCTACCAATTTTGTGGCTTTTTGGCTTCCAAGATCCTTGCTAGTAATAGACTTTCTCTATACAAAATAAGACAAACGTGTGTACTTTAACAGATGGACAATACTGCATCCTGGCCACACAAGAAGGCCCTGTGCTCACCAACAACAGTTCCCCTGGAAGCTCACTGAAGTTTTCCACCCAGGCAATCAGAGTCTGAAAAGCCAGGGACCCGGCTCTGGGCAGACTCTTCTGCCAGCTCAGCTGAGCTCCAGGTAAATATGCCAGCTCAACAGGGCTCCAGGCAAATGTGCCAGCTCGATTGGGCTCCAGACAGAACCATCTGCCAGCTCAAGCTGACTTGCCTTGTAAAGAAAGCCAATCAGATCAAGAGCTCAAATCCAAACAAAGAGTGAACTCAGAACCAAGAGGAACTCACCTAGACACCTTGAAAACAGCAAGAAAGATGGTGAATTCCAAGGGCTCGTGGACACCATGCCTCTGCTTCTGTTGTCCTTGAATGCTGCTGGAAGTTCGATCCAGATCCTGTCACTGCCACCAAATCTGCTAAGTAACAAAAATACAAGAGTCAATTTGAAAGATCTAAATTGGCTTTACTAAATGATTCATGAGTCAGGCAGCACGCCATCTAGCAAATAGAGGGGCACTCTCTAAACATAACTTTTATGCACACTGGGAAACCAAAAAATTCATTTGACTCACTTAATTGCAATATCCATTCTACTGTGGCGATCACAACCAAGTCTGAGATGCCTCTGAAGTAACCCGTACTAAACTCACGTGTGCATTTGGGTCTGTTGCTGAATTTATCAATCTGTTCCTTAATCTATCTATTCATGTGTCACTACCACACTTGTTTAATCATTAAGGCTTAACATATTGTAGGGATTACTCTTTTTACTTTTATTCTTTTTGGTTACACTTTTCTAGTGAGTTTTTTTGAGACCTTTTTTCCCTTATATGGCCTTTGTATTGATTTTGTACTTGTTTCTTTTCTATTAATTTAGTCATTGTTAAATGTGTTTGGATATTCCTAGGACAGCTATTTTCTCTAAGCTCCATTTCAGTTACATAGAGAGTGGTGACCACTTAGAACATTTCTCCTCGTTTGCTGCCAAAGAAGCAGACTGCTTCCTGCAAATATGGCTTATCAATGCGATCCTTTCTCAGAGTCCCACATCTGCTACCCTAAGTCAAATTGCTACCTGCATTGCTCAACACAGTCCCTGCGCACTTGCTGCAAAAAAAGGATTGCAGTTTTGGGATTTCACAATGAGTCTTTCATTTTTTTGAAAGTTACATTTTTGAAGGAGCTTTTGAAGACCATAAACCAACACCAAGCATGCCTCACTTTCTACTCATCATTAAGTCCCATATGGCTTCTGCAATTGCTTAAACAATCTTAATTGTTTTTGTCAATTCATCATTATATTCCAGGACCTTCTTAGCTTCTCTGAAAATGTCTTTATTTCATTTTTATTTGCTATTCTTGTTGGTTTTGTGTACTTCCTGAAAAGACAGGGTGAGAGAGGATTCCTGACTTTCATGGCCAGGTTCTCGCCTGAAGTGCTGATGTTGCCTTTTGCATATGTCTGTTCCAGCTAACATAAATATCTTTGCAGTTCTCATCATGGAAAACCACTGTGCACAGTAAGCCATTTTGGGCTTTGTCCATGCCTGAAAAATTTTTCTTAAAACCCCACCACTGACTCCCCACTTTTTAAGTTTTTGTATTTATTCATTTGAGAGAGACAGAGAGAGCAAAGGAGAGCACGTGCAGGAGGGAGGGTCTGTGGGAGAGGGAGAAGCAGACTCCCCGCTGAGCAGGGTACCCAATGTGGGGCTCCACACAGGGCTCAAGGCAGGGCTCGATCCCAGAAACCTGGGATCATGACCTGAGCCAAAGGCAGATGCTTAACTGACTGAGCCACCCAGGCGACCCTCCCCTCTTTTTATATAACTTCTTTTTGGAAGCTTTCCCTCACCCCTCCATCCTTGAACACTTCCCTTGTACTTGTGTCCCACCCTGTGATGCTACTAAGCTCTTACTTCCTCAAACCACAGTGATCTGTTTACTTGCTATAAACTTTAGAGGGTAATATTCTCATGAGATGCTTCTCCAAGATGCATCGTGAAAACAGCGTGGTGTCACCAAGTAAGTTTGGGAAATAATCCATATTACATTCTGAGTCTTGGAGAGTCACAGTTCACATTCGAATATTAGAAGTTACAAAAGTCCTAAGGAAAAAACGTTTGTTATATTGATATAACACAGGATGACCGTAAAGTATGTGCTTATGAAGCCTCCATATATGCGAGACACATGTTAATACACTCTGGAAGTCTACACAAAAGGATCCTTCTTGGACCCTGAGGGTACTTATGGCAGAATCTCCAGTTTTGAGCACACTGTCTGCAATGGAGGAACTATATCATATGTGCCCATCCAATGACTTAATCTGATACACTATTGAAAATGTTTAATTGTTTAGAGAAACATTTTGTAAGATGGTGTTCATCCAAGGTATTGTAATGGAATAAACTGGAGAGCTCTGTAGGCCAGCTTTGAATAAATAGGTTTGACTCCAATGTTTGATGCTATTTTTGAGGCATGGGGGTCATTTGCTAAACAAAGAGCATCCAGAGGAAAGAAAGCAGGTGGTTTAAGGGACTTGGAAAACTTGTATATGGGGATTAGGGAGACCTACTATATGTTTAGTTTGGAGAAGAGAAGGCTAGGAAGAAAATTCTATCTATAAATATTTGAACAATGACTAAGACATCCCTTCTGCAGCCAAAAATTCCACAGTAGAGTGAAGAAAACACATTCTTGTCACAACATCATAAAATATGGAGTCCTCTGGGTTAGAGCAAAGGGAATGACTGCTCTGGGATGAGGGTGGGAGAGGGCTATTCAGGGTGATTCCCCAAGGAGGCAACCTGGGAGCATACTTTCAAGGGTGAGCATGTGCCGAGTACTTCATGTCATGACCTTCGAAGAAAGCTCTGGGAGAAAATCAGGAGTATTTCTCTTTAATGGCAAACTGTCACGTTTGGACAAGAGTTGCTTCTTTCACTTGATCTACATTGACTACTTCTGAGTTGTGGCATAATGTAGCATGTGATGGCTGAATGTATAAAGTGTTTTTCAAATTGCTGACTTAAAAGTGAATCGTTGGATAATTTTCTTTTTTAGGTTTAGCAACAATTCAGCTGATTCCATTTATGATTATCTATTCTTGGTCACGATTTTTTTTTAAAGGTGAGAAATTCTATAGAATTCAAAAAAGTATTGCTATTAGGTGACCCAGCATATGACTGACATACTTAGAGTTGGCACTGCAACATCTTGAGTTTATTAGTGGATCGTTCTGTGAGATGAGTGAATTCAAAATTTCTCTTTCTACTCATCGTAGATTATGAGAGTTCAGTATATTGCAAAGGCTGAATATATTCAGAAAATAGTTTGTTCCACAATTTAGGGAGGGTAGAGATAATTACATTTATTTATTTATATTTATTTATTTATTTGAGAGAGAGAAAGAGAGAGTGTGTGTGCAGTGGGGAGGGGCAGAAGGAGAGAGAGAGAGAAGCAGACACCCTGCTGAGCAGAAAGCCCAATGCGGGGCTCTACTCCCAGGACCCGGAGATCATGACCTGAGCTGAAGGCAGAGGCTTAACCAACTGAGCCACCCAGGCGCCCCAAAATAATTAGATTTAATAAGAATAAAAATATAAATGATTTCGATTAGATTTATCTTAGAAAAAAACCTAAATGTTGTTTCATATTTCTAAGAAATATTTTCATATACATAACTTTGTTTTATTTAAGACTTCGAAGAAATGCTGTCACTATTTTATTGTATAATGAACTGATAGGCTTCTCTTATTGTTTTGGAATTTTACTGTATAAAGTACTTAGTTAAAAATTAGCATAAACTGGTTACCAATTGAAACTGTGAATTCTGCTATTCTGAAGATGGTTAAAAATACATTACCAGGGGCACCTGGGTGGTTCAGTCATTCAGCATCTGCCTTCAGCTCAGGCCATGATCCTGGGGTCCTGGGATCCAGCCCCATGTCAGGCTCCCTGCTCAGCGGGGAGTCTGCTTGTTCCTCTCCCTCTCCCCCCACCCACCCCTGCCATTCATGGTCTCTCTCCCTCTCAAATAAATACATAAAATCTTTTTAAAAAATACATTTTCTATCTGGGCAATTTGAGAAATGGCCTACCTAATTCTGGAGATAAGTTGGTTGACCACTCATTCATTCACTCATCCAAGAAATATTTTTTAAGTGGCTATTACTTACAAAATACTGGAGGTTCTCATTATTTATAAGATGTTATATATACAAAAAAAGAGCTAGTTCTTTCAGCAGTTGTTAAACAAATCACATCAGAAGACTGCGCAATTTAGGAGAGAGAGTGCCGGCTTTAGAATCAGATTGATGTGAGTTTGTCACAAAATTACACCAGCTGTGTAATTTTTGGCAAGTTATTCAACGTCCTAGTTTTGAATATCAAACAAGACAAAACTTATAAGTACCTATAACGATGTCTGATACCAGTAGCCATTTGAAAGTCACCATTACAGCCATGCAAACAGGCATGATTGACAGAAACGTGACCTGATTTGCCCTTGGCCTAGTAATGACTACTCCCAGTCCACCTGGCTATTTCCAAGACTGTTTTTGAAAGCATTATGAAACGCTGACCAATAAATAGTACCATAGAATGATGACCATTTGTAATTAGTTGTGTTTAAACAGTTTGCGTAAACGTTCATAATCATTTCACACATTAAAAAGGCTATCCTTCTGAGTGGGAACAAAGAAAACTGTTTCTGACATTAGGGAAATAAGGAGTTAATAGCATTAAATCCTATTTAAACTTGTATGTTTTAAAAATTTTATGTAGATAAAACAGTTCTAACTTTTATTTTCTGCTTCTTTAGGTGAGAAAAAAATATAAGTAAGTTTAAGAGATTCTTCTCACTTTCTTCAGTGTTTTCTATAACTCATAAAACCTCATCATTAAAAAAAAAAACTTATCATTAAACTTGACAACAATTCGGGGCACCCTGGTGGCTCAGTCGGTTGGGCATCCCACTCTAGGTTTCAGCTCAGGCCCTGATCTCAGGGTCATAGGATTGAGCCCCACATGGGGCTCTGCACTCAGCATGGAGTCTGCTGCAGATTATTCCCCTCCTCCTCTCCCTCACCCTCCACTCTTCCCTCTGATTTCACTCTCTCTCTCTAAAATAAATGAATAAAATCTTAAAAAAAATACTTGATCACTCTTTCTCATATGTGTTAGGAGCTCATTTCTCCATACTTCTAAGACACTAAGTTCCTGACAGTTTGGGGATCGTTTTTTGCCTTTAATCCTTGCCTTTGGTAACAACTTGCATGGAAATAACATCTATGAAGTATTGTCCTGTAGTCTGTACGTTCTCTTCTTCTTTTACTGATAATTGAGCTATGAAAAGGAAATAATTACCAGATCAATATTTGTTTGTCTGACTGAAGGCTACTACAGTGTTGGACTACGGTTTGAAGTGGTCTTAAAACATCTTGGATCACCCAGGCCCTGCTCATTTCAGGACTGCAGAATCTAGCGGCGCCTGGGTGGCTCAGTCAGTTGAGTGACAGACTCTTGATTTGGGCTCTGGTCATGATCCCAAAGTCATGAGATAGAGCCCTGCCACAGGCTCTGTGCTCAGCATGGAGTCTGCTGGAGACTCTCTCTCTCCTTCTCTCTCTACCCCTCCCACCACTTGTGTGTGTGTGTGTATGCGCGCACGCGTGCGCAAGTTGCACACTCGCTCTCTAATAAATAAAATCTTTAAAAAAAATCTACAGAATCTAATGTAAATTGGACAGATTCAATTATTGAAAATAAATTTGGGTCTCTTCTAATGTAAACTCAGGCCCATTCCAGGATCCTAACATCATCCTCAGTCTCTTTATCAGAGAAACCAATTCGCTAAGTGTATATTCATTCCTATACCTAATGTCGTTATCTTTGTGCTGAAGAATTCTCTACATTTATTTGTATTTCCAGAGACTTCTCCTAACAGAAGAATATCCTAGTCCTTGTAAACCATTCACTGTCGTTTGGTGGGTAATTGTGGGGTGTTTCGGCTTTGTACTTTCCATTGGTAACATCTGCTTTTCTCATATGCTTTAGTTATATAGAAAAGATCTCTAGAGGATGTCAAATGCCCTTATTCCTTTCCTGGATATTCTTTAAAGTATATTTTCAAACTTCCCCACTAATTAAATTCTTCCTTTTCCTGTTCCTGTTTAAAAACTTCATTGTGTTATGCAAAATAGAGGCCTTGATTTCAGGGAAATGGGCTACATTATCATTTACTCCTTGAATTGTCAAAATAGGAAGTGATTCCACCAAATAAGAAAAGAAACATGCATAAAATCTACACTCTTTTCGACAATGCAGTCAGGAAAGTTCAATCTGAAGTAGACGTTGGGGGTTGTGGAGAGGCAGAAGAGAGACTAGAACATGTTAACCTACTATGTACGTGGTGATGCTTGATCTTCACCTATCAATTTTTAAATCATCTATGTTACCTGGGCTGAAGATGACAAGCTGTTTTGTTATCAGTTTTTTGGTCCATTCACTCATTTACAGTTGAAATGTATTGAAAACCTCCTAAAATTTGGACCTGACCATGTTTGCCTCGTACTTTACGTCTAGGTTGCTAACACCTGTTCTGAATAGGTGTCCATAATCATCCAATTTTAGGGTATTCATCCATAAATGTTTCTCCAAATAGCCTACGGGTTCACCA
The DNA here is from genome assembly GCF_002007445.2 of Ailuropoda melanoleuca. NCBI lineage: Eukaryota > Metazoa > Chordata > Mammalia > Carnivora > Ursidae > Ailuropoda > Ailuropoda melanoleuca. The sequence goes on along the minus strand of NC_048220.1, from coordinate 60,461,126 downwards.
GCACTGGTCATAATGGTGTCTCCTTACAACCTGTGTCAGCCATTTTCAAGAAAGATTAGTTATTAAAATGCCATTCCAAATTTTAAAAGTTTGGGGATCTGAAAAATAATTTTTTGCCTCACATTTGAAGGGCTCTTCTTTAGAAAGAAATCAGCTACATGTCAATCAGAATAAGCCTAAAAGGCAACATGCTTAAATTTACTTTGAAGAAACAGAACTGATGTGATGTCAATTTAATAACAGATTGTATTTCAGCCCTAGTGATTGCATAAGCAATTAGCAAATGCCAAGTGGAGTTTATTTTGATGTATGATACCTTAACCACGTCTTATATTGAAAATACACTTCCTGGTTAGAAAACTAGCTGAGTCTCTAAACATGCATCACTCAAAATTATTCGTAATAATATTTTCTCTAGATTTTCTTGCCCCAATGATTTGCTTCTAAATTACTTTGCTTTAATTTTTTATTATTCTAAATTCTAATTTTTTACTCAAGTCTTAAGTGATCTTTATCATTTCCAGCAATAATCACAGCCAGTGTTTTTGAGAACTTATTATTTGTCAAACTGTGCTAATTTAAAACTTTACATGGATCATCTCACTTAAATATCACCAAAATCCTATAAAAAAGTAATTTCATTATCTCCATGTCACATTTGAGAAAAATTGAAGTACAGAGAAGTTATATGAACAGTGGTGAGTCTAGTATTCAGACCCACATCAGTCTGATTCTAAGTCAGCGTTCTTATCCACGATCCTATTATTTGCTAAGTGACAAAGGGACCTGAAGTGACAGCTGACTATGCTTCTTTTGCATGCCACCTGACTAACTTTCCACCCTGCTGCTTCGGATGAGCTGCACGGTTGCTCTGTTTCTCAGCAACTAGCTTCCGTCATGCATCTAGCTCTCTGTATTTTCACCTCGTTCCTAGTTTAATTTCCAGCTTGTTTCCTCCCCGGTCGTTTATGTCTTGTTCCAACACCTACTCTGGTGGCCTTTGGAGAAGATGATGTGCTTCTTTCCCTCACCCACAGGGACTGCTCCCCAATCCCAGCAAGGTGACTGAACACTAACTAGTTTTGGATACACCTGTTTCTGTATTACTTGTTTAGCCAATCCCGTAAAAAATGGAAAGCTATAAAAGAACATATGAAATGGCATAATGCCCATTCCTGAACTGGTCTGACTGATACACTGGTTTGGGAGGTAGAGGGGATGGTTTCGAAGTAGAAATGGCCTGAAGGTTATGATTCTACACTGCTGGAAAGAATTACAATCTCTCAGTTGATTCCTTAAGACTTATACCTAGTCTGTTTTAATTTTGACTCAGTCCTCCCTACAATTACTTTCAGGGCCTCCCTCCCCCCTGATATGGTTTGATTTATTAGTTTTTATAAATTATAAATATAACACATAGTTTTTAATACAAGTCAAAAAAAGAAAAGGTGAATAAAGAAAAAAAGTAGTTTTCCACTCTTCTTGAAATAGCCGATCATTATCAGTTTGATGAGTATTGTACCAAACATTTTTTTACAGTCTTACAAACATGTATTTATTACTTATATAATCAATTGCATGTGTAGGTATGTATATATTTTTCCTGTTTTGTTTTTAACAAAATTGGTTGTCCTAGACATTATACAAGAATCATACCAGCAACAAGTAACTTATTTTTTTAACAGCTGCATGATGTCCCACATTGTGGATACAACAGCCTCCTTCTGATGGTAATCAAGCTGTCTCTAAATTATTGTCACTACAACCAAAGCATAGGACATTTTGGGCTAATGCTTTTCATTTTTAAGATACACGTGTATAATACTAAAAATGGGTGAGCGTCATAAAAGGAAAGCCACAGTCTCAGGAAAAATTTATGACAAAGAGCTATAAAAAATATTTTTTCCTGCAAGACTGCTTTTCCAATACTTATTTCTATTTCCACTCTATTGATGAGTAGGTTTATTTTACTAAAAACCGAAGTTTTATTAGCAGTCCTTTTAAAATTATAAACTCAAGTTGCTTATTCCTTATCAACCACTATTTATCAAAGAATAATGTTAGAAAACATTTCCAGGATTTGGTTCCTACCAACATCATGCTGAGAATGGCTTCATGTTTTGTGAATGAATCTATTTGAAATTCCTTTTTTAATTTTTAGTGATTTATTCCATGAATTCCTAGATATAGAAGTTATATTAATGCTACTAGTGGAGGAGAAAGAAAAACCTGAAGAGAAATTGGATTTTCAGGGATGAAAATGTGGAACTCTAAGTAGTCTAGTAGCATTTAGCCTAAATTTTCAAATTTTAAATAGCTCTTAGTATTTCATCTCACCATATGACATATACTCAGGATGGATAAATGTGGCAGACGCTGCATTTATACTTACTCCAAAATGACCCAGGAGCAATTTATAATTCAGTGGACTTCATTATATTAGTAACTTTGTGGTATTTGTATGAACTAGCGTATCTTTCTAAGTGTCATGGCTTCTCTATGGTTGAGGCTCAGCCTATATCTACCCTTTGTTTTCAACTGGTCATGGAGTCAAACTTTAAGCTGTTGGTCTCAATCTTCCATGGGTTGTTTTGGTGCTTGTAAATAATACTGTTTTATCTTCTTCCTTTTCTAATTATATCAATTCAAGGCACTTAGGTTTAAATTAAATTAAGGGAGACACATTTGGATTGATATAAAAGGACTAGACATTTATATGTGCAAATTGGCTAACTGTACTTCTAACATCCATTTATTTCTGTATTTAGCCTAGAATGTGGCAACAGATGTAGCAGTAATGATCCCAAATGTTTTAAAAAGTTGGATAATACTGGAGCAGCGTCTGGCTCAGTCTGAAGGAGAAAATGGAATTGACATTGACTCACACTCCCCGCTTGGAAAATAACCAATTAATCTATTTAACAAAAATCAGAAAAGAAATACAGTTCAAATCCCACATATTTGTCAAGGACAAAGTCTGTTACTGTCAATGTCCTTTATAAATAAATATTCTCTTGATAAATGAAGAAACAAGTATTAAAAAACATGGCAATTTCACCAGTGGTTAATACTGTAATAAGCAAAGTTTGGAGATGGACAGGACTAAAGTTTTACTCAGACATTTTTTTGAATAAAATTATCTTTGTTAAGCTTGACAGGGAATTGGTGGAGAGCATAGAGTTTTATAAAGCAAACACATTAGCAAATCACTTAAAAAACTCAATATACCGGGGCGCCTGGGTAGCGCAGTCATTAAGCGTCTGCCTCCGGCTCAGGGCGTGATCCCAGCGTTCTGGAATCGAGTCCCACATCGGGCTCCTCTCCTGGGAGCCTGCTTCTTCCTCTCCCACTCCCCTGCTGTGTTCCCTCTCTCGCTGGCTGTCTCTCTGTCAAATAAATAAATAAAATCTTTAAAAAAAAAAAACTCAATATACCAACTATAAATTTAAAAAAAATCTAGTCATTCAAAGGACATAGATGGGTTTCTATAAGCCTCAAACTTAATCCTCCAGAACTTGAAAATAACAGTATCAAATTTCTCAACAGTATTTTATTTTATTTATTTTTATTTATTTTTTTTAAAGATTTTATTTATTTATTCGACAGAGATAGAGACAGCCAGCGAGAGAGGGAACACAAGCAGGGGGAGTGGGAGAGGAAGAAGCAGGCTC